>NC_061513.1:171329494-171344628 GCF_022539505.1 Lolium rigidum | reverse complement strand
AAGAAATAGTATTTGAAGCAAAAGAGAGCATCAAGAGGCAAATTCAAAACCTATTAACAAGATGCCTTGCTCAAACACATTTAAGTCTAAAATGCTTCCTATGCATAGGAATCTTGTAAATAAACAAGTTCATGAAGAGCAAAGTAACAAGCATAGGAAGATAAAACAAGTGTAGCTTCAAAAATTTCAGCACATAGAGAGGTGTTTTAGTAACATGAAAATTTCTACAACCATATTTTCCTCTCTCATAATAATTTTCAGTAGCATCATGAGCAAACTCAACAATGTAACTATCACATAAAGCATTCTTATCATGAGTCTCATGCATAAAATTATTACTCTCCACGTAAGCATAATCAATTTTATTAGTTGTAGTGGGAGCAAATTCAATAAAGTGGCTACCATCATATATAGGAGGCATATTGTAATCATAAAAGAAAATTTTCTCCTCAATGCTTGGGGGACTAAAAAGATCATGCTCATCAGAGCCAGCTTCCCCAAGCTTAGAATTTTCCATAGCATTAGCAACAATGGTGTTCAAACCATCCATAGTAATAACATTCCCATTAGCATGCATATAAAGTTCCATGGGTTTTTTAATTCTCTCTTCAAACACATCATGTCCTAATTCAAGATAAAGTTCATAAAGATCTCTCATATTTTTGTTGTTTTCCATTATGCTTAACTAGTGAAATAAAAACATGCATGATATTAAGTAAAGTAAAACAAGTAACTAATTTTTTTTGTATTTTGATTTAGTGCAGCAAACAAAGTAGTAAATAAAATAAAGCAAGACAAAAACAAAGTAAAGAGATTGAGAAGTGGAGACTCCCCTTGCAGCGTGTCTTGATCTCCCCGGCAACGGCGCCAGAAAATAGCTGGCGTGCGGTTGACGTGGGAGTTAGAAATCTTTGTGGAGTAACTTTTCTTCGGTTCCCCGGCAACGGCGCCGGAAAAAGAGCTTGATGGCGTGTATTTCACACGTTCGTTGGGCAACCCCAAGAGGAAGGTATGATGCGCACAGCAGCAAGTTTTCCCTCGAAAGAAACCAAGGTTTATCGAACCAGGAGGAGCCAAGAAGCACGTTGAAGGTTGATGGCGGCGGGATGTAGTGCGGCGCAACACCGGAGATTCCGGCGCCAACGTGGAACCCGCACAACACAACCAAGCTACTTTGCCCCAACGAAACGAGTGAGGTTGTCAATCTCACCGGCTTGCTGTAACAAAGGATTAACCGTATTGTGTGGAAGATGATTGTTTGCGAGAGAAAACAGTAAAAACAAGTATTGCAGTAGATTGTATTTCAGTAAAGAGAATTGGACCGGGGTCCACAGTTCACTAGAGGTGTCTCTCCCATAAGACGAACAAGCATGTTGGGTGAACAAATTACAGTTGGGCAATTGACAAATAAAGAGAGCATGACAATGCACATACATATCATGATGAGTATAGTGAGATTTAATTGGGCATTACGACAAAGTACATAGACCGCCATCCAACCGCATCTATGCCTAAAAAGTCCACCTTCGGGTTATCATCCGAACCCCTCCGGTATTAAGTTGCAAAGCAACGGACAATTGCATTAAGTATGGTGCGTAATGTAATCAACAACTACATCCTTAGACATAGCATCAATGTTTTATCCCTAGTGGCAACAAGCACAACACAACCTTAGAACTTTACGTCACTCGTCCCAGTGTCAATGCAGGCATGAACCCACTATCGAGCATAAGTACTCCCTCTTGGAGTTAAAAGCATCTACTTGGCCGAGCATCTACTAATAACGGAGAGCATGCAAGATCATAAACAACACATAAGCATAACTTTGATAATCAACATAACAAGTATTCTCTATTCATCGGATCCCAACAAACGCAACATATAGAATTACATATAGATGATCTTGATCATGATAGGCAGCTCACAAGATCCGACAATGATAGCACAATGGGGAGAAGACAACCATCTAGCTACTGCTATGGACCCATAGTCCATGGGTAGACTACTCACTCATCACTCCGGAGGCGACCATGGCGGTGTAGAGTCCTCCGGGAGATGATTCCCCTCTCCGGCAGGGTGCCGGAGGCGATCTCCAGGATCCCCCGAGATGGGATCGGCGGCGACGGCGTCTCGGTAATGTTTTCCGTATCGTGGCTCTCGGTGCCGGGGGTTTCGTCACGGAGGCTTTAAGTAGGCGGAAGGGCAAGTCGAGAGGCGGCACGGGGGGCCCACACCATAGGCCGGCGCGGCCAGGGGTGGGGCCGCGCCGCCCTAGGGTTTGGCCACCCCGTGGCCCCTCTCCGTCTCGTCTTCGGTCTTCCGGAAGCTTCGTGAGAAAATAGGCCTCCGGGCTTTTATTTCGTCCAATTCCGAGAATATTTCTTTACTAGGATTTCGAAACCAAAAACAGCGAGAAAACGACAGCGGCACTTCGGCATCTTGTTAATAGGTTAGTTCCAGAAAATGCACGAATATGACATAAAGTGTGCATAAAACATGTAGATAACATCAATAATGTGGCATGGAACACAAGAAATTATCGATACGTTGGAGACGTATCACTCATACACATTATTATTTGGATCACTGTTTGTGCAAAGAATCTGACACCAGCCATGATTAACATCATTGTATGTGCTGAGCTCCCTGATCCCCTTGGGTATGTCTTGGTGGACAAGTTTACGGTGGATGACCCTTTGAATACATTCAAAATGAATTCCTAAACGATATAGTATTGAGATAGAAATTGACAACAAACATTTTCCAACAAATATTTGATGAAATAATGTTTCTTTTCGTCTAAACAACATACTAAGCTAACCTATATGTTGTTAGGATGCCAACAATTACTAGACAGTATGTTCCTAACGCTTACCACATGATGCCCAACGCATTGTAGACGGTGCGGCGAAGCGCGCTTGTTCGTCTAGTATATGATACGTCTCCAACGTATCTATAATTTCTGATGTTCCATGCTAGTTTTATGACAATATCTACATGTTTTGCTCACACTTTATAATGTTTTTATGCATTTTCCGGAACTAACCTATTAACAAGATGCCATAGTGTCAGTTCCTATTTTCTGTTGTTTTTGGTTCCAGAAAGGCTGTTCGGGCAATATTCTCGGAATTCGACGAAACAAAAGCCCAAGGCCTTATTTCCCCCGGAATGTTCTAGAACACCGAAGGAGAGCCGGAGGGGTCCAACGGGGACCCCACCATAGGGGGGCACGGGTCCCACCCTGGCCTCGCCGCCATGTGGTGAGGGAGCCCTGTTGCCCCTCCGACTCCGCCTCTTTGCCTATAAAACCCCTCGTGACCTAAAAACCCAACACCAATTGACGAAACTCCCGAAAGACTCCAGGGACGCCGCCGCCATCGCAAAACTCCGTTTCGGGGGACAGAAGTCTCTGTTCCGGCACGCCGCCGGGACGGGGAATTGCCCCCGGAGTCATCTCCATCGACACCACCGCCATCTTCATCGCCGTTGCTGTCTCCTATGATGAGGAGGGAGTAGTTCTCCCCCGAGGCTAAGGGCTCTACCGGTAGCTATGTGGTTCATCTCTCTCTCCCATGTGATCTTTATGTGATCATGAGCTTTGTATCACTATTAATCTATGTGCTACTCTAGTGATGTTATTAAAGTAGTCTATTCGTCCTTCATGATGTAATGTTGACAGTGTGTGCATCATGTAGTACTTGGCATAGGTTATGATTGTAATCTCTTGTAGATTATGAAGTTAACTATTACTATGCACTCTAGAGGTTACTTTAATATGAACTCCGGATTCACTCTCCACGGTGTGATGGTGACAGTGTGCGCATCGTGTGTGATTCCTTTATGAAGTTGTGGAGCTTGTTTACTCCGGCTTGAGGGTGCTCTTGTAGCCCTACACAATGAATGGTGTTTATTATCCAACAAGAGAGTGTTAGAAAGTAGCACAAGTGAAGAGAAGTTATTTATTTATGTGATCATTATTGAGAGTGTCCACTAGTGAAAGTATGATCCATAGGCCTTGTTTTTAAGCATTGAAACACCGTTTCCAACAAGTTCTGTTACATGTTCGCTTGCTGCCATCTTTATTTCAGATTGCAATTACTACTTACAATCATCCATATTACTTGTATTTCACTATCGCTTCGCCGAACTAGTGCACCTATACATCTGACAAGTGTATTGGGTGTGTTGGGGACACAAGAGACTTCTTGTATCGTAATTGCAGGGTTGCTTGAGAGGGATATCTTTGACCTCTACCTTCCTGAGTTTGATAAACCTTGGTGATTCACTTAAGGGAAACTTGTTGCTGTTCTACAAACCTCTGCTCTTGGAGGCCCAACACTGTCTACGGGAATAGAAGCGTGCGTAGACATCAAGCTATTTTCTGGCGCCGTTGCCGGGGAGGTAAGGTAAAAGGTATTCACATCCTCCGACTACTAAGCTATTTCCTAGCACTGTTGCCGGTGTGTGAGTACTCGAAGCTATTTCCTTTAGATCCCGCAATTGCATCTTTTTGTTTCTTGTTTTTATTTTTCACTAGTTAGGCATAATGGAAAACAACAGTGAGCTTTTTAATCTATTTCCTGAGTTAAGACATGAATTGTTTGATGCGAAAATTAGAAAACCTATGGAACCTTATTTGCATGATAGTAGCAATGTTATTAGTATGAACGCAATTACTGCTAATGCTATGGAGAAGTCTAAGCTTGGGGAAGCTAGTTTTTGTGATCTTTTTAGCTTCCCATCTTTAGGGGAGAAAATTTGCTCTGATAATGCTTTATCTCCCATATGCGATAACTCTAATGATGCTTCTGATATTTTAAATCCACCCACTGAAAGTATTCCCTTCAAGATACCTATGAAAATTGTTGAACTTGCTATGAACAATTGCTATTTTGGAGATGGGACTGTCCATCCTACTGATCATTTACTCTTTATACATGAATTGTGCGAGTTGTTCAAGAATGCAGGTATTTCAAAGGACCAAGTTAAGAGGAAGCTATTCTATATATCTCTGAAGGGCAAAGCTGCAGAATGGTATAAGATGCTGAAGAATGGTCGATCTATTGGTTGGGAGGAAATTGTACCTCTCTTTTATTATAAATTTTATCCTCCTCATGAAGTGCATATTGATAGGAATTATATTTATAACTTTTATCCTCGTGATGGAGAGAGTATTTCTCAAGCATGGGGGAGATTGAAGTCACTAATGCTCAAATGTCCCATTCATGAGCTCCCCCGTAATGTTATTATTAATAATTTTTATGCAAGGCTTTCAGGACACCACAAGGACTATCTAGATGCCTGTTTGGAGGGATCTTTCACAAGCAAGGAGGTTGAAGCTAGATGGGACCTTCTTGATCGGATTCAGGAGAATACTGAAGATTGGGATAATGACAAAGGTAAAGAACCAGGTATAAAACTATGAATATGAATGCATTAAGTCTTTCATTGAAACTTCTGATTTTCAAGAGCTTAGTGCTAAATATGGTCTTCATCCTAAAATTATGGTCGATTGCTATAGAGCCTTTGCTTCTCATATTAATGTTCCTAAAGAAAATTGGTACATGTATCATGAACCTTATAAAGACACTTGCATGGAAAATGAAATTGTTGTTAATGATTGCAATGAACATGCTCAAACTTCTGAGAATGCTATTTCCTATAAGCATGTTAATTTTTGTGGAGTTCATAGACCTTGTGAAAAGAATAAAATTGAAGAAGAATATTGTATCCATCACGGGAATGAAAAAACTAGAAAGTGGTCTAAGGCTCTAGATGATCTTGGTGAAAAAGTTTGTGCCCTGTATCCTTTTATTTGTGAACTTTGCCATAGAGTTGGTCATTTTAATTTTCAATGCTCCTCCAATGATAATTCGAACCCCATGAGTGCTGCAAATTTGTATTGTGATGTTGAAATCCTTCCTAATCAGCATGATGAACTTACTTTATTTTTGGGGTGTGAAGAGTTATTGAGAAAAACTTCTTTGGTGGATATGAGTGTTCTTGATATTAATAGTGTCCTGCATGGGTGTCTTTCTTATTGCATTGATAATTGCTACACAAATACTTACATACAAAATATTTTAGAAGATGACACTTTGCCAAAATATGATAGGACCGCTGTGTGTTTTGAACTTATTAATGAAAAGGAGGAATCCTCCCAAGTTTCTTCCATTGTTTCTGGAAATAAATCAGGTTATGTGGAGAAGCCTCCCTTCAAGCCTCTTCCTCCTAAAGAAGGGAACGAGGAGAAGGAAAAGAAGAAGAAGAAGGGAAAGAAGAAGAAGAAGAAGAAGAAGAAGAAGAAGAAGAAGAAGAAGAAGAGGGGAAATAAAAAGAAAGAGGTAACGGCATATCCCCGCGTGTATGAGATAACGATAGGTAACCGTAAATATGTTGCTCCTAATGATTATTATGATAATGAATCTGAGTACAATGATCTTCCTATGCCCATTACCTATATTAGTGATTATGATTTAGAAGAGCACACTACTTTTGATATTGAAAATCTCTGGGAAACTAATTCAGAAAATGAGGATGTTAATAACTGCCATAGTATTAATACTATCCATGTTTCCTCCCATGACGATATAGAAAGCCCTAAGCTTGGGGAAGCTTGTTTTGGTGAGCATGATATTTTTAGTCCCCCAAGCATGGAGGAGAAAATTTACTTTGATGATATTTTACCTCCTATATATGATGATTACAATGATGACTATCATATTTTCAGTCCACCTACTATTGAGGAGAAAATTAATTATGACTACAATATGCCTCCTATATATGATGATTATGGTGATGAGAATAATAATGATAGCTATTTTATTGAATTTGCTCCCACTACAATTAATAGTAAAGACTATGCTTATGTGGAGAGTAATAATTTTATGCATGTAGCTCATGATAAGAATGTTTCATGTGATAGTTATTTGTTGAGTTTGTTCATGATGCTACTAAAAGTTATTATGAGAGAGGGAAACATGGTTATATGCATCTTAATAATATTAAGTTTCCCCTCTTTATGTTGAGAATCTTGAAATTGTGCATGTGTTGCCTTTCTATGCTTGTTGCTTTGTGCTTACATGACTTGTTTATTTACAAGATTCCTTTTCATAGGAAGTGGGTTAGACTTAAATTTGTTTCATACTTGCTTTTTGATGCTCTCTTTGCTTCAACTCTCATCCTTATGTGAGCATCATTGAAATTGCTGAGCCCATCTTAATGGCTATAAAGAAAGCACTTTTTGGGAGATAACTCATGTTTTTATTTTGCTACTGTTTTGTTGTGTCTTGGAAGTTGTTACTACTGTAGCAACCTCTCCTTATCTTTATTTTATTGCATTGTTGTGCCAAGTAAAGTCTTTGATAGTAAGGTTAATACTAGATTTGGATTACTGCGCAGAAACAGATTTCTTGCTGTCACGAATTTGAGTAGAACTCTCTGTAGGTAACTACGAAAATTCTGCCAATTTTCGAGTGTGATCCTCAGATATGTACTCAACTTTCATTCAATTTGAGCTTTTTCATCTGAGCAAGTTAAGTGCCCCTGAAAAATTCATCTTTACGGACTGTTCTGTTTTGACAGATTCTGCCTTTTATTTCGCATTGCCTCTTTTGCTATGTTGAATGGATTTCTTTGTTCCATTAACTTTCAGTAGCTTTGGGTGATGTCCAGAAGTGTTAGGAATGATTGTCCTCTCTGAACATGTGAATTTTTGATTATGCACTAAACCTCTAATGAGTTTGTTTTGAGTTTGGTGTGGAGGAAGTATTCAAGGGTCAAGAGAGGAGGATGATACAATATGATCAAGAAGAGTGAAAAGTCTAAGCTTGGGGATGCCCCCGTGGTTCATCCCTGCATATTTCAAGAAGACTCAAGCATCTAAGTTTGGGGATGGCCAAGGCATCCCCTTCTTCATCAACAACTTATCAGGTCACCTCTAGTGAAACTATATTTTTATTCCGTCACATCTTATGTGCTTTACTTGGAGCGGCTGTATGTTTTTATTTTTGTTTTGTGTTTGAATAAAATCTGATCCCATCATGCTTGTGTGGCAGAGAGACACGCTCCGCTTGTTCATATGAACACTGGTGTTCTTAGCTTTACTTTTAATGTTCATGGCGAAGGTTGAAACTGCTTCGTTCATCGCTATTTGGTTGGAAACAGAAAATTCTTCATGTGGTAATGGGTATATTATCTTGAATAATTTGATACTTGGCAATTTTTTTGAGCTCTCAAATAGATCATGTTTAAGCTCTTGCATCATGTAGTTTAAACCTATTAATGAAGAACTACCATAGAGCTTGTTGAAATTTGGTTTGCATGATTGGTCTCTCTAAAGTCTAGATATTTTCTGGTAAAAGTGTTTGAACAACAAGGAGACAGTGTAGAGTCTTATAATGCTTGCAATATGTTCTTATGTAAGTTTTGATGTACCGGTTCATACTTGTGTTTTCTTCAAACAACCTTGCTAGCCAAAGCCTTGTACTGAGAGGGAATGCTTCTCGTGCATCCAAAACCTTGAGCCAAAACTTATGCCATTTGTGTCCACCATATCTACCTACTATGTGGTATTTTTCTGCCATTCCAAAGTAAATTGCTTGCGTGCTACCTTTAAAATTTCATTCCTTGTCTTTGCAATACATAGCTCATGGGAAAATAGCTTAAAAAACTATTGTGGTATTGAATATGTTGCTTATGTATCTTATTTCTTATAAGTTGCTTGTTGAGCGGTAACCATGATTCTGGGGATGATGTCTACGGGTGCTTCTATTCTTGTAGACAGTGTTGGGCCTCCAAGAGCAGAGGTTTGTAGAACAGCAGCAAGTTTTCCTTAAGTGGATCACCCAAGGTTTATCGATCTCAGGGAGGAAGAGGTCAAAGATATCCCTCTCAAGCAACCCTGCAACCACAAAGCAAGAAGTCTCTTGTGTCCCCAACACACCTAATACACTTGTCAGATGTATAGGTGCACTAGTTCGGCGAAGAGATAGTGAAATACAAGTAATATGGATGGATATGAGTGGTAATAGCAATCTGAATGAAATATGGCAGCGAGTAAACATGCAACAAAACAGTAAACAAACGGAGATTCAATGCTTGGAAGCAAGGCCTAGGGATCCTGCTTTCACTAGTGGACACTCTCAACAATGATCACATAATAGGACTACTCTACACTCTTTTGTTGGATGATGAACACCACTAATTGTGTAGGATTACGCGAACCCTCAATGCCGGAGTTAACAAGCTCCACAATATTCGATATTCATGTTTAAATAACCTTAGAGTGCAAGATAGATCAACACAATTACACCGAGAACTAACATAGCATGCACACTGTCACCATCACACTATGAAGGAGGCATAGATCACATCAATACTATCATAGAAATAGTTAACTTCATAATCTACAAGAGATCACAATCATAGCCTTACGCCAAGTACTACACGATGCACACACTGTCACCATTACACCGTGGAGGAGGAATAAACTACTTTAATAACATCACTAGAGTAGCACATAGATGATATTCAACTAGATCACAAAGGGAGAGATGAACCACATAGCTACAGTGGAGCCCTCAGCCTCGGGGGTGGATTACTCCCTCCTCATCATGGAGACAGCGATGGCGGTGAAGATGGTGGTGGAGATGGCGGTGGAGATGACTCCGGGGGCAATTCCCCGTCCCGACAGGGTGCCGGAACAGAGACTTCTGTCCCCCGAATTGGAGTTTCGCGATGTGGCGGCGCCCCTGGAGTCTTTCTGGAGTTTCGTCAAGAGGTGTCGAAGTTTTAGGTCACGACGGCTTAAATAGGCGAAGAGTCGGAGTCGGAAGAGTCCCGAGGGGCCCACACAATAGGGTGGGGTGACCACCCTCCAGGCCGCGCCGGCCTATGGGGAGGAGGCCCTGGGCCTCCCCCTGGCTTGCCCTTCTGGCTCCGTGAGTCTTCCGGCGAAATAGAATTTCTGTAATTTTTCTGGATTTTTCCGAGCACTTTGGTTTTTGGGCCTTTTCTGCAATAAACAGACATAATAAACAGAAACTGGCACTATGGCATCTTGTTAATAGGTTAGTCCAATAAATGCCATAATATGATATAAAGTGCAAGCAAAACATGTAGGTATCTATTATATACTAAAAGCAAAATAAGGATCTAAAATAAAGCAACCACGTTTGTCCACACATGCTTAAAATATATACTATGTTGATTCTAATTTTAATGGCTGAGATTAAAAGATAATAAGCGTTACGTACTACAATAAAATATGTACATAGGAGTACTTGACACGTTAGTAAAAAAAGGGCAGGAAAAATGTAGCACCATGTAGTTGGTTCACGAGCCATAACCTGCCACGAAAAGATTAGATCTCATACCTCGCAAACAAAATCTCATACGAAGTTAGTGGAGCGTACAATGATTGAAAACAAATTTGACCCAACTCCCGTGTATTTCATGGGACGTGGCATAGTAGCGTGTCATGATAATATTCCTATCTCCAAAGAAATTAACCTAGCTATATATGCAACCGTTTGAAAAAAAGAAACCACATACTACTTGGTTAAATATGGTAGTACGTAAAATAAATGTACCATATTAATACACATCATTTAAATTACTTTCTATTGTTAGATCTGTAATTTGTATTTAGGATTAAATAAGAGATGAATATTTACATAAATGTGCACATTTATTGACTTTTACAACTTTAACATTTACATAATCACGAGTTAAGAGCTTATCACTGTTTAACACGATTATTTTTCTTGACAACAAATATGTTTCATGCGGTCTGTAAAAAAGAACTGTGTATGTCGAGCTGCGTTTGATAGGATCTACGTTTGTTCCAGGTCTGAACTGATGAATCAACACTATCACAAGGACCTCATGTACGTTCGAGATTATTTTTTGGTTTCACTGAAGGTCACAATACCTCTCCGCTGGTGTCGCTTTTATCCCTAACTGGCTATCTTAGCGGCCGTAGTTTTGGATAGTGCCTGCCATATCATGCAACTCATGTGGAGACGCCATGCTCGGGAATATTTTTGGCTGCACCGGTGCACACTGGCAGAACAGGTACACACGTAAAATTGATCTATGCAGTATCATCATCGCTACATGCAGGTGGGAGTTGTATCAGAAAATTTGTAAATTGATAACGCATTGCTTTTGTCAATTAAGTCACATGCATGCATGCATCAAGGCTATGTATCCATTCCTTTTCTTTTGCTTAACTGACCACGTCTACGGTGTTAGAATTCGACAAACAACTAGACCTTACGATTAGCAATGCAAGAATTTTATCCACGCATCAATAGTTAATGGATGCAAGGATAAAACGTGGTAATATTATCATTTATCCAAGGGCAACCCATGTGTTTATTTAAGTAGAGAAATTCCTAGATTTTTTTTATATACTATACAATTTTACCTTATATGTGACATTCGTAAATGAAAGAGTGTTTATTATAGTTTATGTCAACTCCACATTTTTATGATACTTTAGGCCTAACATGCTTAAATTTACATATCCAAAATTTGTGGCATTCTTCAGATTAGGTATCATAGGATTTGAATCACTCTTGTCATAGCTCTGTTACATGGCACACCTAATACTTGTGAGCGGAGCGGGATTGAAGAGTACGAGATATCAGGATGATAGAACAATATATCAAAATAGAGTAAGAGACGACACTCTAGAATATGGTGTGGTATTTCTAAAATTTATAATAATTATTCATTCATAATTTAAAACTGACCTGCGATATTTTATTTGGATTACATGGGGATAGAAAAAACTTTTAAAAATATATATTATGAATATATCATGAACCATAAATTTAAATCTCAGTCATGTAGAAAATACGTTTAGACATGCCCTCGCATTTGCGAGGGCCACCTAGCTAGTTGTCATAAAACAAGCATGGAACATCAGAAATTATAGATACGTTGGAGACGTATCAGCATCCCCAAGCTTAATTCCTACTCGTCCTCGAGTAGGTAAACGATAAAAATATAATTTCTGAAGTGACATGCTACCAACATAATCTTAATCATACTATTGTAAAACATATGAGATGAATGCAGCGATTCGAAACAATGTTAATGCAATGAGTAAACAATTGAATCATATAGCAAAGACTTTTCATGAATAGTACTTTCAAGACAAGCATCAATAAGTCTTGCATAAGTGTTAACTCATAAAGCAATAAATTCAAAGTAAAGGCATTGAAGCAACACAATGGAAGATTTAAGTTTCAGCGGTTGCTTTCAACTTGTAACATGTATATCTCATGGATAGTTGTCAACATAAAGTAATATGATGAATGCAAATATGCAAGCATGTAAGAATCAATGCACAGTTAACACAAGTGTTTGCTTCTTGAGGTGGGAGGAAATAGGTAAACTGACTCAACATAAAAGTAGAAGAATGGCCCTTCGACGAGGGAAGCATCGATTGCTATATTTGTGCTAGAGCTTTTATTTTGAAAACATAAAGAGAGCATAAAAATAAAGTTTTGAGAGGTGTTTGTTGTTGTCAACGAATGGTAGTGGGCACTCTAACCCCCTTGCCAGACAAACCTTCAAAGAGCGGCTCCCATGAAACATTTTTTATTTTTGGGTGGCACTCCTTCCAACCTTTACTTTCACAAACCATGGCTAACCGAATCCTCGGGTGCCTGCCAACAATTTCATACCATGAAGGAGTGCCTTTTTATTTTAGTTTTATTTAGATGACACTCCTCCCCACCTTTGCTTTCTCAAGCCATGGCTAACCGAATCCTCGGGTGCCGTCCAACAATCACATACCATGGAGGAGTGTCTATTTTTGTAAAATTATGAAGGTTAATTAATTTGGGACTGGGAATCCCATTGCCAGCTCTTTTTGCAAAATTATTGGATAAGCGGATGAAGCCACTAGTCCATTGGTGAAAGTTGCCCAACAAGATTGAAAGATAAACACCACATACTTCCTCATGAGCTATAAAACATTGACACAAATCAGAGGTGATAAATTTTGAATTGTTTAAAGGTAGCACTCAAGCAATTTACTTTGGAATGGCAGAGAAATACCATGTAGTAGGTAGGTATGGTGGACACAAATGGCATAGTTATTGGCTCAAGGATTTGGATGCACGAGAAGTAATCCTTCTCAATACAAGGCTTAGGCTAGCAAGGTTATTTGAAGCAAACACAAGCATGAACCGGTACAGCAAAACTCACATAAAAACATATTGCAAGCATTATAAGACTATACATTGTCTTCCTTGTTGTTCAAACACTTTACTAGAAAATATCTAGACCTTAGAGAGACCAATCATGCAAACCAAATTTTAACAAGCTCTACAGTATTTCTTCACTAATAAGTGCAAAGTATATGATGCAAGAGCTTAAACATGAGCACAACAATTGCCAAGTATCACATTATTCAAGACATTATACCAATTACCACATGTAGTATTTCCCGTTTCCAACCATATAACAATTAACGAAGCAGTTTCAACCTTCGCCATGAAAATTAAAAGCTAAGAACATGTGTTCATACGAACCAGCGGAGCGTGTCTCTCTCCCACACAAGCATTTATTCAAACAAAAACAAAAACAAACAGACGCTCCAAGTAAAGTACATAAGATGTGGCCGAATAAAAATATAGTTTCAAGGGAGGAACCTGATAATTTGTCGATGAAGAAGGGGATGCCCAAGGGGATGCCTTGGGCATCCCCAAGCTTAGATGCTTGAGTCTTCTTGAAATATGCAGGGATGAACCACCGGGGCATCCCCAAGCTTAGGCTTTTCACTCTTCTTGATCACATTGTATCATCCTCCTCTCTTGATCCTTGAAAACTTCCTCCACACCAAACTCAAAACAACTCATTAGAGGGTTAGTGCATAATAAAAATTCACATGTTCAGAGGTGACACAATCATTCTTAACACTTCTGGACATTGCCCAAAGCTACTGGAAGTCAATGGAACAAAGAAATCCATCCAACATAGCAAAAGAAGCAATGCGAAATAAAAGGCAGAATCTGTTAAAACAGAACAGTCCGTAAAGACGAATTTTATTGAGGCACCAGACTTGCTCAAATGAAAATGCTCAAATTGAATGAAAGTTGCGTACATATCTGAGGATCACTCACGTAAATTGGCATAATTTTCTGAGTTACCTACAGAGAATTAGGCCCAGATTCGTGACAGCAAGAAATCTGTTTCTGCGCGGTAATCCAAATCTAGTATGAACCTTACTATCAAAGACTTTACTTGGCACAACAATGCAATAAAAATAAGATAAGGAGAGGTTGCTACAGTAGTAACAACTTCCAAGATACAAATACAAAATAAAAGTACTGTAGCAAAATAAACACATGGGTTATCTCCCAAGAAGTTCTTTCTTTATAGCCATTAAGATGGGCTCAATAATTTCAATGATGCACTCCCAAGAAATAAGAGTTGAGGCAAAAGAGAGCATCAAGAAGAAAATTCAAAACACATTTAAGTCTAACCCACTTCCTATGCAAAGGAATCTTGTACACAATTGAATTCATGAAGAACAAAGTGACAAGCATAAGAGGATAAAACACGAGTAACTTCAAGATTCTCAACATAAAGAGGGGAAACTTAATATTATTAAGATGCCTATAACCATGTTTCCCTCTCTCATAATAACTTTCAGTAGCATCATTGATGAAATCCACAATATACCCATCACTTAAAACATTCTTATCACGGTTCATGTGCATAGAAGTATCATTAATTTTGGCATAAGAAGAGTTCTTCTCATTAATACTAATTGGAGCAAGATTATTATCAAGAATTTGAACATGGTAAACAAGTTGCATATTAAGGGAATTGGTTTTGGCAATCCAATCATAACTATGACAAGTTTCATAAGGATAATTATAACCTATATCATAGCATTCTTTATAATAATCATCAAAGGTCGGAGGCACAGTGTCATCATAAGAGATAGAATAGTTATCTTTCACGATGTAGGTTCATCTGTGACCATACCATCATTGTTACTAGAAGGAGATGTATCAAACACATAATGATCAGTAGCAAAAGGATTTTCAAACACCTCTTCCCCAAGCTTAGAGCTTTCTATATCATCATGGGAGGAAGCATGGATAGCA
>NC_061513.1:171255714-171329394 GCF_022539505.1 Lolium rigidum | reverse complement strand
CCCTTTCGTCAAAATCCCGAGGTTTTTCCCGAAAGTTGGATTTCTGCACAAAAACGAGACACCAGAACAGTTCTGCTGAAAACAGCGTTAGTCCGTGTTAGTTGCATCCAAAATACACAAATTAGAGGCAAAACAATAGCAAAAGTGTTCGGGAAAGTAGATACGTTTTGGACGTATCAAGGGATATCTTTGACCTCTACCTTCCTGAGTTCGATAAACCTTGGGTGATTCACTTAAGGGAAACTTGCTGCTGTTCTACAAACCTCTGCTCTTGGAGGCCCAACACTGTCTACAGGAATAGAAGCGTGCGTAGACATCAGTATACTGTAACCGGGGCAACCTAAGAGCATCCCTAGGTAGCGGTATCTTTCAAACGGCATCCAGCGCACGAGCCCGACAGGCCGTTAGGGGGCGCCGACATCAGGTGTCGTGTTTGGGGTATGCCGCTGCCCATCGGCGTCCTCCAAATTGGCCGATCGGCAAGGATTTATCTTTTTTTTTTCCAATTTCAACCATGTCTGTAAAATAAATAGTGTAGCATACAATTAAATAGTTTTGCAATAAATAATGATAGAAATAAAATAATTAACTCATATAATTAAATTAAAATCGTCTAGGTGTCTCCTTTGAGCCTCCATAGATGCTCGACAATATCATTTTGAAGTTGCGCGGTGCACAAGTACATGCATCCGCGATCCATGGCGAGGAAACCATCAAAATCCGCAGGCACCTCATTGTCAAGCTCGGCAAGAGGACCCTGGCCATCATACAGATGATCATCCATGTGTGGATCCTTGCGCTCACTCTCGATGATCATGTTGTGCAAGATCACACAACAGTTCATCACCTCCCACATCTCTCCTGTGACAATGGAAAATTGAGCTTGCATCACATCAAAATCCCACTCTACATCCTTCCCGCAACTCTCTTTCCGCGAAGCAACGTGAGACATTTTCTGATCTAAAGGTTGGTTTATTGGTTTTACAAATGTCGCGGATAGATGCCATCGGCTAGATAGTACCATTTGGTATATTGGTGGCCATTGATCTCACAGTTGCAGGGTGGAGCATGTCATTCAACTAGTTTTGCAAACAATATAGAGCGTTGAAGCACGCTAATGTACCTCATTTCCCCCCTCCCAGCTCTCGACTCGCTACAGTAGCTTTGGTCGTCCTCCTCCTTTGACCGGGCCGCCGACGGCCGCTCCATCGGAATAGCTGGCCGGAGTTGGTCTATGTTAGGTGCCGGAGTAGTTTAGGACTAGATCTGTAGTTTTTCTCGTTGGTTTTCGGCTATATGACCTTGTTTGGGCGTATGCCCCATAGAGTAGGCGGTGGCTCGGATCTTTGTCGCCGGATCTAGGCCATGGTAGGGTTCCTGCTTCCCCTTCTTCTGCTCCTTTGGCTGGAGCGAAGCCTGGGTGTCGGCAACGCCGCCTTCTTCAATAATCTGGTGACTTCTGGTTCTGCTTGTCCCCGATTTCACTGCGAAGATGAAGCCCTCATGTCTGGCCATGGTGGCGAGCGGGAGTGCCATATTGAAGCGGTGAGGCGTCCTCTTGTTCCTCTCCTGGCCGACCATGGTGGTCTGGAGGAGTGGATGCGAGATTTGCCCTTTTTGGATCTAGGAGGCGGATGTCCCCTTCGCCGGAGCTGTTCGAGGTGGTGGACGGTTTGGCTGCATTCTTTCCCGGTCTGCCGTGGTGGCGAGGAGGAAAGATGCGGCGGACCTGCTACCTTCCAAGATCTTCATCTACGACTGTCTGCGTGGTGCTATCTTCTGCGGTTCTTCTTCGACGAGCTCAAACACGAGGACGACCTTCTTGCCTCCGCGATCTTCGGCCGGCATGGCGGCATCTCTACAATCTCCAGATTGGAGGCCCTTCTTCCTAGCTGCTGGAGCTCGGCACCTAGCTTCTGGACCTCGGCGCCTAGCTTCCACCAAGTGGTTCATCCCCGGTGGTTTCGAGGTGTCCAGCGGTGAAGGAGCTACGCCGGAAGTGGGTGTTCACGCGTTTGCGCCCTGTTCCTCAGCGGCGACGCCTTGAGGACGCCGGCGTCTGGTGACGGAGGCACCCAGGGACCTGATTGGTTTCCTTTTCTTGGTTCCAGGGTGTTGTTTGTAATATGGCAGGCCTTATCCTCTAATTTCTGGTTGTTCAGTGCGAGTGTTGTAAAAGGGCCCGTCTGCAAATTTGTAACCTGCCATGTGTTGGAATAGAAGTTCTTCTGGTCTTCCAGACCCCTTCCCTGTGCAAAAAAAAGGAAGCACGGTAATGTCATTGTGAGAATATGCCATGCCTAAAAAAGGATGCCAAATCCAGAGGTCATGGTCCGCCATAGCTTCAAGTATCACACTGCAATATTCAAGATGTCCTTTGTACAAACCTTGCTAGACAACATGACCAATGCATGTAATCGATGCTTCCGAGTATCCCAGGAAATCCTCTCGCTTCATTCCGTGCCATGATACGAGTTGTCTGCTCTTCGGTTGGTCCTCTCAAATAGTGTGGCCCAAACTTCTCGATCATTACCCTGCAGAATATGTACATGGATTCCTCCTGAGCAGTGGATTCAGACATACGTGTGTACTCATCTTTCAGATCTCTAGAAACTCTATAGTCTAGCATCCTCATTGCCGCAGTGAATTTTTGAATTGATCTAAAGCCTCGGAGTCCAACTGTGTCTTTCTTCATCATGAAGTAGGTATCGTACTCTCGCACACCATGCAATATGTTCTTGAACAACTCCTTGTTCATCCTAAATTGTCGGTGAAAATCCTTAGGGCTATATGTAGATTTTTCAGTGAAATAGTCGGTGTAGAGCATGGCATGGCCCTCCAATCACTGTCTTGGCTTCGATTCTTTCTCCTGCACTTTGACCCTACACTTTTGGGACAAGCCTTCTCCTCCTCTTCTAGCTGAAGAAGATCGATGTGTATCTATCGTGAAATGCCCCTCTTCATCAGCGGCAACATTGACTTCCTCCTCCATGAACATATACATCATCATCTTGTCATAGCTATCCATATTCTACATATGAAGAGATAAATTGTTCAATGGATCGAACGGAGGCACGGCGGTGTAAAAGCCAACTCAGATATATGGTTGAACACCTTGTGAGCAAGGCGGACGCACGAGATCGACACTCCTTCTGCAACGGCGAACGGCCAACGAGACGAGGGACAACCAACAGGGAAAGCGCGGACGACGCCGGAGAGTTGGTTTTGTCAATGGTCAGCGTATGCGTCAGCGAGAGTGGCAATTTCGTGGGGTGCAAACATCATGGAGGAAGGGGAGGCGATGTGGCGGGTGGAATGTGGCTGGGTCACTGGCGTGTGGAACCCGGCTATCTCTATCCAACGTTTCACGCGGTGCAGCTCGTGTCAGGAGCCTACAGGCCGTCCCCTGTGTGCCGGGGATGGCATACGGACGTCGAACATGTTACTGGGCCACGCCGGACGCAAAAACGATTCGGGGGCCGTGACTAAGCGTCGATTTTGTCCGTCTTCCCTTAATTCGCTTTGGAGGGCACTTTGATAGCCGTGGTTGGGGATGCTCTGACAACCTTGGCCTTGATGCCAGACACACAGAAACTCATAGGGCACATTAAACCTAATGGAAAATCATGCCGCTGGAAGAGATAATCCATCTCAAAAAGGAAGAGGGAGTTGGGACATACTATCTTAGGAGGAGATGGTAAGTCAATAACACCATGTGCCGCGAGCCTCACACTTCCCTAAAGAACATTCCCACTACATCGGGGCGATGCACCTCACTCACCACCAAGTAGGCTAGATATAATGTGTCCCAACAAAAAGGGGGAGATAACTGCGGTGAGCCCAATACGACACATCACACACCTCGCCGGACACAACATATTGCCACAACAACCGACTGACATTGGTCCAGTGCCCTGATACGTCTCAAACGTATCTATAATTTCTTATGTTCCATGCTACTTTTATGATGATACTCACATGTTTTATACACATTATATGTCATTATTATGCATTTTCCGGCACTAAATTATTGACGAGATGCCGAAGAGCCAGTTGCTGTTTTCTGCTGTTTTTGTTTTCAGAAATCCTAGTAAGGAAATATTCTCGGAATTGGACGAAATCAACGCCCAGGGTCCTATTTTTGCACGAAGCTTCCAGAAGTCCGAGGGAGAGACGAAGTGGTGCCACGAAGTGGCGACACAACAAGGCAGCGCGGCCTGGGCCCTGGCCGCGCGGCCCTGTTGTGTGGGCCCCTCGTGACGCCCCTTGACCTGCCCTTTCGCCTACTTAAAGCCTTCGTCGCGAAACCCCCAGTACCGAGAGCCACGATACGGAAAACCTTCCAGAGACGCCGCCGCCGCCAATCCCATCTCGGGGGATTCAGGAGATCGCCTCCGGCACCCTGCCGGAGAGGGGAATCATCTCCCGGAGGTCTCTTCATCGCCATGATCGCCTCCGGATCGATGTGTGCGTAGTCCACCCCTGGACTATGGGTCCATAGCAGTAGCTAGATGGTTGTCTTCTCCTCATTGTGCTATCATGTTAGATCTTGTGAGCTGCCTATCATGATCAAGATCATCTATTTGTAATCCTTCATGTTGTGTTTGTTGGGATCCGATGAATATTGAATACTATGTCAAGTTGATTATCAATCTATCATATATGTTATTTATGTTCTTGCATGCTCTCCGTTGCTAGTAGAGGCTCTGGCCAAGTTGATACTTGTGACTCCAAGAGGGAGTATTTATGCTCGATAGTGGGTTCATGCCTCCATTAAATCTGGGACAAGGATGTAGAAAATTTTAAGGTTGTGAATGTGCTGTTGCCACTAGGGATAAAACATCGATGCTTTGTCTAAGGATATTTGTGTTGATTACATTACGCACCATACTTAATGCAATTGTCTGTTGTTTGCAACTTAATACTGGAAGGGGTTCGGATGATAACCTGAAGGTGGACTTTTTAGGCATAGATGCATGCCGGATAGCGGTCTATGTACTTTGTCGTAATGCCCTGATTAGATCTCATAGTACTCATCATGATATATGTATGTGCATTGTTATGCCTTCTTTATTTATCAATTGCCCAACTATAATTTGTTCACCCAACATCTGCTTATCTTATGGGAGAGACACCACTAGTGATCTGTGGACCCCGGTCCTATTCTTTACATCTGAAATACAATCTACTGCAATTGTTCTTTACTGTTCTTCGCAAACAATCATCATCATCCACACTATACATCTAATCCTTTGTTTACAGCAAGCCGGTGAGATTGACAACCTCACTGTTACGTTGGGGCAAAGTTCTGTGATTGTGTTATGCAGGTTCCACGTTGGCGCCGGAATCCCTGGTGTTGCGCCGCACTACACTCCGCCACCAACAATCTTCAACGTGCTTCTTGGCTCCTACTGGTTCGATAAACCTTGGTTTCTTTCTGAGGGAAAACTTGCTACTGTACGCATCCACCTTCCTCTTGGGGTTCCCAACGGACGTGTCGACTGCACGCATCATGCCCCCATGCGACCAAGATGCTACAACATGAGTTCCTTCATGATCAACAACCCATGCGATCAGATAGCCGCACTTATGCATTGCAAATGTACCTAGGATTCATATTAGAGATAAGGTGAGTGGCACCAACTAGCGTGTCAGTGGGCTCAATCCACTAAAAATAACGCCTTCGAGGGGGAGCTGGTGACACCAATGATGTCGTCGTTGTCCAATATGGATGACATACCTCGGTGGATGATTAGACCAAGCATTATAGTGAATCGAGGATCCTCAACCACACTATTGTAGCGACCTGAACCCGGTAGTGTTCGAATCTTTGTGTTCACAGTGATATCTTTATATCATAGCTAGCACACACAATAGCAAATAAATATAAAGATATAACATACGTCAATTTATTAATCATACGATGAATCCAAAGTATACATAATACAAGTTGCACTAGTGGATGGCTCACATTACAACGAAAACATAAAGATATGTCTTGGGCTTAATCAACCCCACAAGTCTTGTTGAGTATAGGCCCGTGATCCTAGTCATCCTCACTCATCATCATACTATCCTGCAACATGATATGTTGCATTAAAAAATAAATTTTGTCAATACTTTGAATGTATTGTCAAGTTACACAAGTTGTAAGGGTGATTTATAACTGCATACATGCAAGGGGATGTCAAAGGAAGGCCGAGAGTTTATTTTGCGTAAAACCAATTTTGTTTCATGAAAATATTTCAGAAACTTTCTTTATCTTTGAATATTTTCAAAACAAAATAGTATAGGGTTGGAAAAAATAAAAGGATTCCAGTAGGGTTTAACTAACCT
Source organism: Lolium rigidum (assembly GCF_022539505.1). Classification (NCBI taxonomy): domain Eukaryota; kingdom Viridiplantae; phylum Streptophyta; class Magnoliopsida; order Poales; family Poaceae; genus Lolium; species Lolium rigidum. Next base: position 171,323,058 of record NC_061513.1, on the reverse strand, counting down.
ACATCCCATTCAAAAAATAAGCTAAACTAACTCTAGAGCCAAGCATGCTATTAGTTTTTAGGCAACACTGCATTCAGAACTATCCACTGAATGAAAGTAGTAATGCGAAAACAGTTTGGGAAATCCCAAGATCAGAGCCATTCACTGGATACACTTTGTATACCAAAACAATTTGTAAAGGTTTTGACATGAGAGGAGATTCTTCTTCGGCTTCAACCTTTACTTGCTCAAATTGCTCATATCTGGGAGCACGGCTAATCAATTAGATCATACACTCTGCAGAGGTTGTACGCTTTTTCCACATGCCATAATCCATCATTTTTTTGTTGTATCCTTCATGTGACTTAGCCGGGCATGGATCACAATATTTTTTTTCCAGAGAAGCCCATATACATAATTCTAGTCCGTCCGCAACTATGATCCGAAGATTCCTCTCCAATGATGGCACTGATAGGGTTTTCATCTATGTACGACTAAGCGAGAGCCCATACCATGTGGTTTTACTGGACTTGACAATGAATCCCTAACTCCTCCTGCAACATGTATCAACTTGAGAACCTAGCTAGCTATCAATCCCCGGCAGTAGAGGACTCATGCGCCCCACATTAGCACCAACACAAACCAACCACAACAACAACCTTGGAAGGGAACTGGTCCATGGCTAGGATGTCATGTGCACCCGTCGGCTTTTAATCTACCCAGGTGCATCGAAACGCCGATCCAAATAGTGCCACTGTTACAAATGGCCCGACTCGCTGTTACAAATGCCCGAAGCCAACCTACTAAACTGAGAGTAAATAGACGGAAATAATCGCATCCTAGGTGGTTCAGTTATCTGTATATAGCCAGCGCAAGGTGTGCGGATTATTTTACAACACGGCCCATTTTCTCGTAGAATTTTACAATTTGCCACATTTTTATTTGCACTTCTATCATTTGCCATTTTGTGTCTCACTGATATGTGGTGGTCATGTGATAAATACTACCTCCGTTTCAAAGAATAAGCCGTCCTTGTTTTACGTGCTTTATGTTTGACCAAGAATTACTTCAAATAGATAAAGGTTATGTGTATGAAATTAGTATTAGTAAAAAGTGTTTTTCAATACGAATCCAACGATACTAATTACATATAATATAATTGTCGTCGTGGTGAACAGACAGATGCCATAGGATGGCTTAAGTTGGGGCCGAATGGACGCAAGAGGATTCGGGGGAGGGTTTGTGATTAGATGGGATGAACTTCCGGATGGTTTCCTCAAGAACTTAGCCAAGGCTAGAGGTTGAAGAAGAAAGACATAAGGAAGAACTCGCTCTAGATCATCTTCTTTATTGATCTCAACAGGTTACAAGTTTCTCAGTACAAGTGTTCTTCTAAACCTAGCTCTCTTCGTGCGTGCCCGTGAGAAGGGCTGCCCCCTCTCCTTATATAGGGGAGAGGGTGGCTTACAGGGCAAGAAACCCTAATGGCATCTTTGACTAGACAAACTACTTTACAAAGCTACTTTAATCATAGATGACACCGGAGTCCTCTTTAATCAGGGATGCTGACGTCCTCCGGCTTCTTTGACCGTCATCCTTCTCTTTATCGTCAGCCCTTCGTTTAAAGCTACTTTGCTTAGCTCATCTTTGTCTTCTAGCTCGGGAGAGAATCTTTGACCAGTCCTGCCGACATGCTCTTCTTTCCGGTAGCCCGGTATCTTCTTTACCCGGTTCCGGCATACCCCTCTTGGGGATACCGGCTTAGCCTCACTTAGCTAATTTCTTATCTCTATGTTCCGGTACGAACATTAAACCGGTATCTTGATGGCTCAAACCATCCGGTTTGGCATGCCTTTGGCATACCGGGGGTCATCCCCGAACATTAGTCCCCGAAGCTGGTATAGTCTGGCGGATCCTATCCAACAGACCATGCCAGGTTCTTTTATCTTAGGATACCGGTTTAATCTATCCGGCATTGGGCTTGGATCCGGCACCTTTGCCCGGATTATCGTTATCTCTCTTTGCAAGACATTATCCGGTGTCTTATCCTCCGGCATCTTAGTCATTAAACACTTCCTCGGCGAAGTCGAGAATATCTTGGGCCCCGCGCCTGTCAGTGACATGCGCACTGTGACTGACGCGCCAGTGTCAGGGGTCACTTCCCTTCGGCTTCTGCGCGCGCATTAACTGCCTCACAGCAAATCCTGGCCTCCGTTCTGGATCCGTATGCACTTCCCTGTGGCCTTCTATTTTCTCGCGTGTATCACCATGCCACGTGGCGGCCCGTGGAGCGAACCGTCGCGGCCCACGATCCAAACCACCGAGGCCCAGCGGTTTTCGGCCCACGTCTCCCTCTTCCTTTATAAGGGGAAACCGCTCCTTCTTCTTCCTCTTCTCGCATTCTCCACTTCCTTGCGCATAGTGCTCTTGCCCTCTGCGCCTCCGCCGCTCCGTTTCGTCGTTCGAGCTCCGCCGCCCGACGAACTTCCGCTGTTACTCCGCCGGACGCCGCTGAACTTCACCGCGTGAAGAACCTCTGCGGCGCTCCTGTCGCAGTTGCAGCATTGGCGTTTCCTCGAGCTCTTCCTCACCTCGCCGTCGACGGACCTCCTCGCCGGCCTTAGGCTCGTCATCCCTCCGGCGAACTTCTCCTTCTGCAACTCCGCCGCCTCAGGTTAGGCCCGATACTTCTTTACTTCTTCTCTCTTAGATTTCCAGATCTTGGGCCGGTAGAGTATTTATTCCCTCTTTATTTTGCTTTTTCTCTTACTCGTAGATCTTCGCGCGAGGGTCTTTCTGGGGAAAACTGTTTTTCGGTAGATACCGGTGTCGCCCAGATCTACATGTCTAGCGAAGAGTCTCTCCTTGCCCCCTCCTCTAGTAGTCAAGGCAGTAGAACCTCCGACGGGCTAACTGAAGATCTTGCCCGGATGGAATTAGAATCCAACAAGGATCAAGAGGCCGGCACCTCCAGCCGAGCCCCCGGAAAGGATCTTTCCGGTATCACACGCGGAGCCTGGAGAGGTTCCGACGTGTCCCAACATGAGATTGACTGGCTCTACCGGTCTAGGAGGATACCGGAAGGGGTCTCCTGCCGGATTCCTGGTGACGAGATCGAACCGGTACTCAACCCTGGTGAGGTCGTCGTCTTCCTTGCTCACTTCGAGCGTGGCTTCGGCCTCCCCGCCTCCGACTTCTTCCGCCAATTCCTTGATTTCTATCGACTTCAGCCTCACCACCTTCCCGGCAACGCCGTTTTTTACCTTTCTTGTTTTGTGGCCTTCATGGAAGGCTACATCGGCATCCGTCCCGCTCGTGAGACGTTTGCACGCTTTTTCTCTCTTCGGATCAATTCGGTCCAGGGCAAGGATATTCCCAAGCCCAAACCCCCGTACAATGCGGGTCTTGCATCATCGGCTCCCGCCAAGGGAGCCCCTTTTTTAAGTTCAACGGCCTCGAGTCTTGCCGCTTGTGGCAGACAACGTTCTTCTATGTGAAGAACGAGAGCGCCACCGATCTCATCAACTTGCCGCCCTTCAACCCGGCGCCGCCCGCCAAGATCAACTGGAACTACAACCCTGGTACGGATCATATTGAGACGAACCGGGTGGTACGCTTCGTGTTGAAGCTGATGAAAGAAACCAACATTTGCTCCGACGATATCATCCGCACTTTCATCAGCCGCCGGGTGCTTCCCCTCAAGCGTCGCGTTCACAAGATGAGCGAGATGTATGGCCCCGGTGATCCCACCAAGATCACCGGCCTGCCCTTGAGCAAGGCAGATGTGGTCCTGAAGGCTAACCAGATATGCCAAACGGACATGCCGGTTGATTGGGAATGGGGTCTCCGGCCTCTTAGTTCCACCAATCCTCCAACCCAAGAAGTAAGAGATTTGCGCAACTCGGGTTGGTTTACCGGTAACTTTTATATTATGGCTAACTGTTTTTCTTGCTTGTTTTCAGGCCAAGGACCGCTTCCCCCGCATCGACTCAGACCGGCGAGGCCCTTGCCGGAAGCGTGCCCTTGACAAGTTCGACCCGGACCCTTTCATCCATTGGCTAGACTTGAAGATGGGCCGGACTCCAGCTTCGCGCCTCGGCAAGTCTCCACCGGAGCCAGCCGGTTCGTCCGACGACCTGAGCTCAGTTGAGGTAGCTCTTCTTTTTGATCTCTCATATTCTTCTGTTATCTATTTCCTTCTGTAGACGCTCCCTCAGCTAGCCCCAAACCACAGGTCCACGAGCATGTTGCTCCTCTGGGGGCCGAGGCGGGCGACGAGTTTGTGGAGAAACTCATGGCCCAAGGCCAGAAGAAGAAGGCTCCGGCTGCTGACGCCGGCCCCAGCCAAGCTCCTCCTGCCAAACGCCCTCGGACTGAAGTCCTTGGGGGAAAAGAGGTTGGCACCAAGCGCTACAAGCACAAGCGGATGCCGGTTTCTTCCGGGTAAGTTCCTTGTTTCTCTTTTTGCTTATTTCATTCTTACTAAGCTCTTTTCCGGTTGCTTTTTCCCAACCCTTTCTTTTTCTCTCTTTCAGCCCCGCGCTTCAGCTTGGCTCCAAGCCGGAGGGCTCTGCCGGCTCGGCAAGGACCTCGACTCCTCCTCCTCATTCAAGCCCGGCACCATCTGGTGCCGGCAACACCTCTGCCTCCCCTCCGGGAGGCATTACAAGTTCGGGGCGCGCGGCCCCTACACCGCCAGATCACCGCGCGGAGGAGGATCTTATCTCCCCTCCTGAGACCCAAGACATCGGCGCCAGCAACACCGGCGCCGACGACGAAACTGCCGGGCGGGCGGAACCTCTGGTTCCCCCCCCCGAAGAAGAAGAAGAAGAAGCAGCCAAGCTCTTCCCCCACCAAGGCCGCGCCGGATACTTCCGCGCCGGCCTCCTCTGCATCACGCCCGGAAGCTCCTATCCTCGAGCCAGCCGGGACTACTCCAACTCCGCCGCCAAGCCAAGGACCTCCCGCGGCCAAGCCAAAGCCGCCGCCGACGACGCCCAAGATCACCCAGTTCCTCAAGCCGGGGGCGTCCCGCGGAAAGGCCGTGGACGGCAGCGCGTCAACCGGCTCGCAGTCTCTAGTGCTGCATGTCGGGCCTGCCGCCGCTGCGGTCCCAGAGAAACCTTCCGGCCTCCTGGGCCGGATTGTTGAGCTAAAGCGCGAGGGCAAGGAGCTGGGGCACCTTCTCCCCTATGCCCAGAAATGGAACGATGCGGACATCTCCGCATCCACCCGCGGCTTGGGGAAGGATCGCCTTCCAGCGCCGGATCCCGCTGGGCCGCGGTCCACTGAAGAACACTTCATGCGGCTCAAGCGTGCCGTGAAGGAGTTCGACAGTGCGTGGTACGACGCCACCAGCAACGTGGTGGTAAGTTTCGCCAACCTTCTTGTAACTTTTTGTTGATGTCGGTTTCTTTCTTTCCGGATCTTGTCTATCCTCCCAGTCCCCGAGTTTCGTGTTGAGAGCGCAGTTCTTAGCGCGAAACTTAACTAGAAACGCGCGAAACCGGCATAGCCAGTCCCCGAGTTTCGGGTTAAGATCTTTGCTCTTAGCGCGAAACTTAACTAGAAACGCGCGAAACCGGCATAGCCAGTCCCCGAGTTTCGGGTTAAGATCTTTGCTCTTAGCGCGAAACTTAACTAGAAACGCGCGAAACCGGCATAGCCAGTCCCCGAGTTTCGGGTTAAGATCGTTGTTCTTTCTTTTTCACAATTATCTTCTCTTGAACAGAGCACCGCGGACGCCCGGAAGCAGCTCTTCGAGGAGCTTCTGTGGGAGCATCGGGATCTTGCCGAGGCCCACAGCCACTGCCAAGGTTTGTTTCCTTCCTTTTCTTCCGGCATCTTTTCACCGGAAACTTTTCTTCTTTAACACTTACGCGTCTTTTGTTCAACAGCTGTTCCGGAAGCTACCATCGAGGCCCTCAAGGTCCAGATTGCCACTCTTCAAGGTGTCACTTTTTCTTTTCCGGTTGACTCGTTCTTTTTTCATTTTACCAGTTGCTACTTGCTAACACCTTTCTTTCCGGTGCCTAGGCGAAAAAGAGCAGCTCATCAAGGAGCATCACGAGGCACTGGACGCCCAGAAGACCGCCTCGAGGGAGCTGAAGGAACAAGCTATGCAAGCTGCGCTCCAGCATGACCAAGCTCTGAAGGATGCCCAGGCTGCAGCCGAGGCCAGGCTGGCGGAGGTCGTGGAAGATTCCACGAACTCCAACACGGTGCTGAGGACGGAGCTGGAGGAGGAACGGAAGGCGCGGAAGGCAGCGGAGCACCATATTGAGGTCATGACCACTGATCACAAAGAATATGATCGGTTGGTTATGCAGATCGATGCGCTGGCTCTCCGTAAGTCCTTGTCTTGTCCCTTCTTTTGCTTATAAGCTTTCTCTTCTTGAAAATGCATCCGCGTTCCTTTTCCTTCCGGCAGACTTTTTCCGGTATCTTGTGCTTATGCTTTTCCCTTCCTTCCGCAGAACACTTCCCGGACTCCCAGGCACACGCCGTGAAGAAGGTGATGGAGGATCGGGTGGCGCGGGAATTTCCCAATATGGATGCGCACTGGGACGGGTACGACTATCTGGTCGCCCTCTCCGCGCGAGTCCAACACATGCGCTCCGTGGACCGCACCCTTGTCGATTTACCGGATGCTGCCATCCAAATCTTCAAGGTGCTGTGGCCTGAGGAAGCCATGCCGGCCAACATCACCCTCACCGCCAACCGGCTGAAGGAGGCAGGGCGCCGGATTCGTGAGTGGCAATGCTCTGCAGCTCGCGCTGGAGCTGACACCGCGCTTCGCTCCGCGTGCTCCTGGTATCCGGAGCTGAACCTGGACGCACTCCAAGGCGTACGCGAAGATGCTCCTACCGACGTGGATCCGGTTCTTACCGCAAAGCGGCAGGATCGGGCCTACCGGCTTGCTGAGTATGCCGAAGTCCGCACCTTCATCCCTCCCCCTCCTGATGTTAAGGACTACCTCAGCGATGAGGAAGAAGAAGAGGGAGATGAAGATGAGGATGCCGAGGATGTGCCGCCGGAAGCTCCCGAGGCCAGCGCTGCCCCCCCTGAAGCCCCCGAGACCGGTGCTGCTCCACCTGATGCTCCCGTTGCCTGAACAACTTGTTTGCCCCTGCTTGCTTGATAACAGACTTGTTAAATTTGACCCCGGTATGCCGGGGTTTATGATGTAAGATAAAACTTATGCTTGTGGTTTGTGGTGCTACAATTTATGCCGGTGTCTTGCACACCGGTAACTTATTAAGTTATGTTGGTTTGCTACTTAGCACTTTGCTTATCGTTTCGATTTTTGTCTTGCACTGCAATGATTCCGAAATTGTTTCCGCATCCAATTCGATGCACACTTGGCTCTTTTGCTTTGGCTCGCCTACCTTCTCTGGGCGTTTTTGGCGTATGAGCACAAAGTTCTTTCACCAAGCAAGCACTTTCTTGAACTTAGAAATAACTCGAAATTTTTGCAAAAAACCGGTATAACCGGGGTTAGTTAAATTTTTCCGGATTGTTCTTTCCCGCTCTCCCTCTTCGCAGTTCATGTGCTTATCCCCTACCGGTTTATCTTGCTTGCCATGAAGCCGGGTTGCGGACAGCAGCAGAGTCGAAGACTCCGGTAGGGTTTAGCACACTACTAAACCGGAAAGAAAAAACGTTCAATAAGCAACCGGTAAACTGAAAAAATAGACAAGTTACATGCAACCTTAGTGGGGTAGTCCCCGAGATTCATTCGAGGTTCCGACATCTTTTATTCATAGCAAATAAGGTACAAAAAGGAACTTCTTACACCACAACTTCAAGAGTAGAAAGGACGCAACAAAGCTACATTCCATGGACGCTTGGTCTCCTCTCCGGACCTGTCCGCCTTTCCTTTCTTCCATTCCTGTGCATCAATCAGGTAGTAGGCATCATTGTGGAGAGCCTTGCTCACAATGAAAGGCCCTTCCCACGGCGGGGAAAGCTTGTGCCGGCCTTCAGTGCGCTGCACTAGGCGTAGCACTAGGTCTCCTTCCCGGAACACTCTCGGGTTAACCTTCCGGCTGTGATAGCGTCTGAGGTTTTGCTGGTAAATGGCTGTTCTTGCCAAGGCTAGCTCTCTTGCTTCTTCTAGCAAGTCCACATCGTTTTCTCGAGCCTCCTTTACCTCTTCTTCGGTATAGAGTTGCACCCTTGGTGAATCATGGAGAATGTCGGTTGGTATGACCGCTTCTGCTCCATAAACCATGAAAAATGGAGTGTATCCGGTAGACCGGTTTGGAGTTGTTCTTATACTCCACATCACCGATGGTAGCTCATCGAGCCAACACCCCGGCGATTTTTCCACCGCATCGATGAGTCTTGGTTTGATACCGGAAAGTACCAAAGCGTTTGTCCTTTCAACTTGGCCATTGCCTTGTGGGTGTGCGACTGAGCACAAATCCAACCGGATGTTGTTGTCCTCACAAAATCTTTTGAACTCACCTTGAGCAAAGTTTGTGCCATTGTCGGTGATAATGCTATGCGGGTATCCATACCGCAAAATGACATCCTTTAAGAATTTCACCGCCGTGCGCCCATCACACTTTGCAATGGGTTTCACCTCTAGCCACTTGGTGAATTTGTCCACCATAACCAAGATGTGGGTCATGTTTCCCCTTGCTGTTTTGAATGGGCCAACCATGTCTAGGCACCAAACGGCAAACGGCCAAGTTAATGGTATTGTCTTTAAGCCGGAGGCTGGGGTATGATTTTGCTTGGCGTACCTCTGGCACCCATTGCATTTTCTTACCAGATCCTCCGCGTTTTCCAAAGCCGTTGGCCAATAGAACCCATGCCGGAACACTTTTGCCACCAGCGCCCTTGACGAAGCGTGATGCCCACACTCTCCTCGGTGAATCTCCTCGAGCATTTCTTTTCCTTCTTCCGGTTCCACACATCTTTGGAGGACACCGGTAACACTTCTCTTGTACATCTCGCCATTAATGATGGTGTAAGCTTTGGACCTCCTTTGGATCCTTCTTGATTCATTTTCGTCAACCGGCAAGGTGCCGTTGACCAGGAATTCCTTAATAGGTTTAACCCATGATGGTGTCTCCCGAACCAGGAACACCGGTACGTCTATGTCCATGTTATCCACCAGCATTGTTTCTTCCGGTACCGGCGCAGCAGTCGCCGATCTTACCGGAACAGTCCCCGAGTTTACCGGAACAGTCCCCGGGTTTCCTTCGTCGATATCCATTGGTACAATGTGTGATTCCGGTACAAAAATTGATTCCGACTCCGGACTCGGCTTGATTGATGGTACTCTTAAGTGTGCCAAGGCTATTCCGGGAGGAATTTCTTGCCTGGATGAGCCCAGCTTGGACAAAGCATCCGCGGCTTCATTTTCCGCACGCGGTACATGGTGAAACTCACACCCTTCGAAGAAACCGGCAATCTTTTGCACGTGAAACCGGTACGAGGCCATGTTGGCATCTTTTGCGTCCCAATCTCCGGAACATTGTTGTACCACAAGATCTGAGTCTCCATAGCAAATGATCCGGTGTGCACCGATTTCTTTTGCGACCTTAAGCCCATGGATCAAAGCCTCGTATTCAGCGACATTGTTTGATGCCCTGAAATGTACTTGTAAAACATACCGGAGATGATCTCCCTTTGGTGAGGTTAGCACCACACCGGCACCTAGACCCTCTTTGAGCTTGGATCCGTCAAAGTGCATCTTCCAGTATTCCATTCTTTGATCCGGGGGCTTGTACTGCATTTCCGCCCAATCAACCAAGAAATCAGCTAAAGCTTGCGATTTGATGGCGTCTCTTCTTTCATACACCGGTACATACGGTGATATCTGTATTGCCCATTTTGCAATCCTGCCGCTAGCATCTTTGTTGCACATGATATCGGAGATGGGTGCTTCACTCACCACCTTCATAGGATGTTCCTCAAAGTAGTGTTTGAGCTTTGTGGCGGCCATGAACACGCCATAGGTCATTTTCTGGAAGTGTGGGTAGTTTTGCTTTGAGAGGGAGAGCACCTCGCTCAGGTAGTATACCGGCCTCTGGACGGTTTTTCCTTCCTCTTCTCTTTCTACCACCACAACAACACTCACGACCCGGTTGGTTGCTGCTATGTATAGCAACATGGGCTCTCTTTCCAACGGCGAAGCCAATATCGGCGCGGTGGCTAGCATTGTTTTCAGTTCTTTAAACGCCGCGTCTGCCTGAGGGGTCCAGACGAACGTATCGGATTTTTTCATCAAAGCATAAAGCGGCAAGGCCTTTTCTCCTAACCTGCTTATGAACCGGCTCAGCGATGCTAAGCTTCCGGTAAACTTTTGCACGTCCTTAAGATCTTGCGGTATCGTCATTCTCTCAATTGCCCGGATCTTTACCGGATTGACCTCGATGCCCCGACTTGAGACGAGGAAACCCAGCAGCTTGCCGGCAGGGACACCGAAGGTACATTTTGCCGGATTGAGTTTCATCCGGAACCTTCTTAAATTATCAAACGTTTGCCGGATATCGTCAATTAGGGTATCTTTTATCTTAGTTTTTACCACAATGTCATCCACATACACCTGCACATTCTTTCCAATTTGATCAAACAAGCATTTTTGCATACAGCGCTGGTACGTTGCACCAGCGTTGCGCAAACCAAAAGGCATAGTGATATAGCAATAAGCCCCGTGCGGGGTAATGAACGCAGTTTTTATTTGATCTTCCTTTTTCAAGGGGATTTGGTGGAAACCGGAATAAGCATCCAGGAAAGACAACAACTCACACCCAGCAGTGGAATCAATCACTTGATCGATCCGTGGTAGAGGAAAAGGATCTCTTGGGCAAGCCTTGTTGAGGTTGGTGTAGTCGATGCACATGCGCCACACCTTTGGAGCTTTTGCCTCCAGGTTCTCATCTTTCTTCTTTTCGACCATTACCGGATTGGCCAGCCACTCAGTATGCGTGACTTCCACAATGAAACCGGCAACTAACAGCTTCGTCACCTCTTCTCCAATAATCTTCCTCCTATCTTCAGCGAACCGGCGCAATGGTTGTCGCACCGGCTTGGCATCCTTCCGGACGTTCAGAGAGTGCTCAGCCAGCTCCCTCGGAACACCTACCAAGTCATCGGTAGACCAGGCAAAGATATTCCGATTCTCACGGAGGAAGCTGACGAGCGCGCTTTCCTATGCCTCACTGAGACCGGCACCGATACGAACGGTACGCTCAGGGAAAGCCGGGTCCAGCACTATGTCCTTTGTTTCCTTTGTCGGCTTGAACGCTGGAGCGCTCAGACTTGCACTCATTGCCGCTAAGCTCAATTGTGAAGACTGAGCCAGCGCAACTGCGGTTTGCATCCTCCTTTTTTCCTCCGCGATCACCAGCGATTCCGCTAGGTTCGATCCGGCAGATGCTGTTTCCAGCGAGACTTTGTAGTTCCCCACCACAGTTAAGGGTCCACGAGGCGCCGGCATCTTCATCTTGAGATACGCCGTGTGGGTCGAGGCCATGAAGGCTGCCAATGCCGGCCTCCCCAGCAGTGCATGGTACGGACTATCTAAGTCCACCACCTCGAACTCAACGTTTTCAACCCGGCAATTGTCACGTCCTCCAAACGACACATCCACCCGGACTTTTCCAACCGGTGCGCAGGACAAACCCGGAACGATTCCGTGGAACGTCGTATGAGTTGGCTGAAGCATGTTCTCTGTTATGCCCAGCGTATGCATGGTGTGCCGGTACATTATGTTTATGCTGCTCCCATTGTCTATCAGCACCTTGCTGAACTTGACGCGAGTCGTTGGCCCCTTCATGATTGGGTCCACCACGAGAGCGTAGCCACCCGGATTCGGCATGATTTTGGGGTGGTCCCGGTACGACCATGTGAGTTCCTGATCTGACCACAGCATGTATTTTGGCACTGCCGGCATCACCGCGTTCACCTCCATGGAACGACGGCGCAGGCTTTGCTTGTCTGTCGGCTCGGTGACGAACACGACACAACACACATCTGGATCTTCATAAACATTCCGGCCCAAAGGTGCCGGTGGAGGTGGTTGGCCGTGGCCCTCTCCCACCTGATTGACTTGTTGATACTGCTGCTGCCTGTTTGGCTGAGGCTGTACCGGTAAAGCATTTGCCCCGGTAAGCGGTGGTGGTGGTGGTAGTTGTTGCTGACGCGGCATATCTTGTGGTGGTGGCATCATTGCGTTGCCCCCTTGTGCTTGGGCATCTTTTACCGCTCCCTTTTGCATCAAGTACTTGGTCCAGGTACAATCTTTTGTCAAGTGGTTTGACGGGTGAGCCGGATTCGGCGTGTGCCACCGGCAAGGTTGATCCATGGCGGCTTCCATGGTGTATTTCGCGGGTTCTTGCCAATTCTTTTTCTGGCCCCAGGGTTTCTTTTCGACCCATTGTTTCTTAGGACCTGCCCATGGCTGCGATCCGGTTCTTTGCCTCTGGCTGCCGCTGGCATCAGAGTTTTCTTGCACAGCAGCAACTTGCCGCGAGCCATACCTCCGATCCGGGAAATCTTCCCTTCTTTTGTTGTTCCGGTTGTCCCGGTATTGCTGCTCGAGGCGGGTTTGATTGTTCCGGCTCAGCTTGTATCGCCGGTTGCATTGGGTCTCCCAACGCATAGTTTTCCGCCACACGCATCATTTCCGCCAACGTTGTTGGCATGTTTCTCTGCAGCCTTTGCCACAAAGGCGAACCTCGCCGGCATCCTTGGCTAAACCAAGCAATGGCCTGTGCTTCTATCACTCCTTCACAAGAGTTTCTAGTGGAGTTCCACCGGGTCAGGTAATCCCGGTCCGTTTCTTGCGGGCGCTGCACGCACAAAGCGAGCTGCTGAGGCCTGTTTGGCCTTCTGTAGGTGCTGCTGAAGTTGCTCACAAAAGCTTCCTCAAAGTCCAACCAGCCATTTATGCTTCCTTCCGGCAAGTTGTTCAGCCGCATTCTTGCCGGTCCTACCAGAAACGTTGGCACGATTCTCACGGCCCAACGCCGGTTTCCTCCTCCGGCTATACAACCTCCGCCACCGGCGACGTATACCGCGGTCACATAATCCGCGAGCCAGTCTTCCGGCTTAGTGGTGCCATCGTATGTTTTGGTGTCACGGGGCAACCGAAAGTTGCGAACCGGTGGTTGCTCTTTCATGATCCTTGGGCCAAAGCACTTTGGACCCGGAGGACCCTCTCGCCTCAATCATTTCAGACAGGTACACTCTGTCCAGACGGTGCCTCGCATCCCGTTCCGGCAAGTTTCTTTCTCCCAAGCGCTCTCCCAAAGGGTTTCGGTAAGCGGTGAGTCTTGTTGAATCAGCTTCATCGTAACGTTCCGGTACCGCGGCCCTTGCCTCGCCGGTACCTTGGTGGAGGCATCTCCTCATCATCATACGCTGCCCTTGCAGCCGGATAGTTTTGCCCGGTTTCGTGTCTACCGGCATGATTGTTTCCGGCATAGCCTCCTTTGGCGTAGCCTCGATCTGCCCCTTGGCTTTTTCTACCGGCATCGTGTTGCCCGGCTTGTTGTTTACCGGCAAGGACCGGATCGTACACGGTCATCTGCTGTGCGTTCACCTCTTTTTCTCTTCTTCTGTCCGGATGGGGGGACGAGGCCTGCCCATGGGACTTGCTTCCGGCATTCTTTGTTGAACGCGCGGATTTTGAGGCCACAGCCTTGTTCAGCTTAGCCAGCTGCTCAGCGTTCTGCTGCTCGATAGTGTCTAGCAGCTCTCTAACACGCTCTTGTTGTTTTGCCAAAGCATCTCCGGTAAGCGAGTCACACAGATCTACTGCAGCCTTAGCAGCTTTTATGGTTTTATCCGGGCTACTGTATTTAGGTTTCTCTACGATGCTAGCGGATGCAGAGGTACTCTTGCCGGTAAGAACTTCCTTACGCAGATCCTGATCTAGATTGCGAGCCTTAAGCCGGTTCTCCGGTATCCTAGCAGCATGAGCGCTAACGTAAGCAAAGCCATGGGCAGCGTTGTACTCACGTAGGGTTAGGTTCAGCTCGCGCTGCGCCCGGACGATGTCGGCGCCGTTCGCGAGCAGCTTCGGCGTTGCGCCTCCGGCTCCGCCCGAGCCGCCGCCGGGTCGATGTTCCGCGCGATGGGCGTTGCCGGCACGTTCATCGCCGCCTGGAGAGGTGTTGCCGGTGGTGCGGAAGACGCTCCCGGTGCGCCGGTGTCGCGCTCCAGCGGTGGCTTGGCCGCACGGGTCGAAGCCGCACGACCAGCACCTTCATCCGCAACCTCCTTGCCCGCGCCGGCCGCGCCAGCCATCATCACCTCGACGCTGCCGACGGCGCGGCCAGCACAGAGCCACCTTGGCGGGTCCGGTGCCACCAGCACCGGCGAGAGGCGCTGGCGCACGGGGACGGTGCCGAAGTAGACGCGGTGGCTGCCGAACTCGATGATGCGGCCGTTCTTGGGGAAGATGCCGCCGTTGGCGAAGCAGCCCGCGTTGTCGTTGATGAAGTCGATGGAGTAGAAGCGCCGGACGAGCGCGGACACCGTCCGCTCGCCGGCGACCTCGAGGATGCCCGCCCGAATGTGTACTCCAGCAAGCGCCACTTCATGCCCCACGGTGGGCGCCAACCGTCGTCGTGGTGAACGGACGGATGCCATAGGATGGCTTAAGTTGGGGCCGAATGGACGCAAGAGGATTCGGGGAGGGTTTGTGATTAGATGGGATGAACTTCCGGATGGTTTCCTCAAGAACTTAGCCAAGGCTAGAGGTTGAAGAAGAAAGACATAAGGAAGAACTCGCTCTAGATCATCTTCTTTATTGATCTCAACAGGTTACAAGTTTCTCAGTACAAGTGTTCTTCTAAACCTAGCTCTCTTCGTGCGTGCCCGTGAGAAGGGCTGCCCCTCTCCTTATATAGGGGAGAGGGTGGCTTACAGGGCAAGAAACCCTAATGGCATCTTTGACTAGACAAACTACTTTACAAAGCTACTTTAATCATAGATGACACCGGAGTCCTCTTTAATCAGGGATGCTGACGTCCTCCGGCTTCTTTGACCGTCATCCTTCTCTTTATCGTCAGCCCTTCGTTTAAAGCTACTTTGCTTAGCTCATCTTTGTCTTCTAGCTCTGGAGAGAATCTTTGACCAGTCCCGCCGACATGCTCTTCTTTCCGGTAGCCCGGTATCTTCTTTACCCGGTTCCGGCATACCCCTCTTGGGGATACCGGCTTAGCCTCACTTAGCTAATTTCTTATCTCTATGTTCCGGTACGAACATTAAACCGGTATCTTGATGGCTCAAACCATCCGGTTTGGCATGCCTTTGGCATACCGGGGATCATCCCCCAACAATAATCAAGATTTTGTTGTTTAATTTTTATGGTCAAAGTTCGTCTTGGAATACGCGTGCGCCTTATTCCTTGAAACGGAGGTAGTAAGAGCATCTCCAGTCGCGTCCCCCAAACCGTCCCCCAAACCGCGCCGGATCGAGCGTTTGGGGGACGTGCTTTGTTCGTGCCGCGTTTGGGGGACGTCGCTCCCCAGCCGCGTCCCCCAAACGCCGCCCCCAATCAGAAATTCAAATAGATGCATTCAAAAGAGATCGTTCCCGCCGGTTCGTCGCGATCGGAGTAGCGGCGATCGATCAAAGTATTGGGCGCGCGATCATATTACAGACCGGTGGTGCATGCAAATTAGAAGAAGGGGTTGGTCGACGGCGTCGTGTCCTGAGTCGACGCAGGCCCGTCGAGCACGACGACCTCGTCGCGATCCGCCTGTTCCGTGCATGGTGCGTCCGCTCCGTCGCCGACGCGGAGGCCGGCGCAGGTGTAGCGATAGAAGACGCGTCAGCCTGCCCTTGCTGCCGCGCTGCCGCCGCCGCCGATGCCGATGCCGCTGCCGCTGCCGGGGCCGCCGCGTCCGCCGCCGCCATTTTGGCTTCGATGTCGTCGAGGATCCGGCCTTTGAAGAAGTTGTGCGCCGCTCGCGTCCGGGGAGACATTCCCTCCGTCGACGTTCTCGGCGGGGACATGTCGTCCCTGCGTTTCTTGAGCTCCAGCTTCTCCTCTTGCCTCTTGAGCAGCTCGGCCCACCTTTGGTCGGCCTTCTTGTCGCGGGAGATAAAGGTCGAGGAGACGTCGGCGAGGCATTTCGTGATCGACGCTCGCGTCTTCTCGGACGACGCAGCGTCGGCCAAGGCGGCCTTGGCAGCCTTGTTGCCGATAGGACGCCCTGCCGACGTTGCCGGCGGCGCGTCCGGATCAATGGCGTCCTTCCCTTGGACGGCGACAAGCGCGTCAGCCGCCATTTCTCATTCATTTTGAGCTTGCCATAGCAATGCATCAGCGCGAAAGACTTGTGACCTTCCGAGTACTTGGCGTACAATTCCATGGCCCGATCAAACTAACCAAAGGAAGCAGAGTCATTTCATCGAACACAATGTGGGCGCTACGGATTATGGAAGAAACAAGTCGTACCGGTTGGCCGACATCGGCGCCGCTGTCGCCTCCGGTCTCTAAGTCGTGATGGTACCCATGGAAGGAGTTCACCGACGCCCTGGATGATGGCCCATCGCGTCGACATTGCCTTCCGGCTCCTCTTCATTGTCACTTTCCGGTAGTCGCTGTTGATGAGCTTGCGCTCATCGAACTCGGCCTTGATCCTCGCCCAATACTTCCCGCATTTTTGGTTGGCGCCGATGATGGAGTCATGGCTCACCGTCGCCCACGACTCGCACAGACATTGATCTTCCAGAGGCGTCCACTTCGGGCCTCGTGTGCTCGACGCCTTCTTCTTCTTCTTCTTCTTCTTCTTCTTCTTCTTCTTCTTCTTCGTCCTCACGCCGTCCGCGTCTACCTCCACGAGATCATCGTCACCGGCACCCTCGTCGTTGTAATATCCCAGGTATTGGGGTTACAAAAATAGAGGAAACAGATGTGTGCATTGCATTCATGCATAGAAAATCTGGGGAATTTTCGCGCTTTAAAGTAAAACAGATCACAAGATATCGAAGTTTCACTTGACCTTGGTGGAATTGAAGTAGCTCATCAAGTCAAGCGTTATAAACCTCAATGTGACTTTGTTAAAACATTGTTTTGGGTAGAGATAATTTGATCTAAGGGGTTAGATCAAATGGAATTAAAATCAACACAACAACACTAGAATCAAGGATCAAATGATTGATCTCATAAAAGATCATAATATGGAATTCCCTGACATAATATATGAACATACAAATAATGGGAAATGTCGTCAATCATTTCATCCCCTACAATATCGTTCCTGATGTTTCCGAACACTTTCAATAAAACCAAGTAACAATATAATGGAGAACTATTCTAGACTTATCTTTCCCATGTCTTAAACTAATCCTTGATTCTACCATGAACCCCATGGTATTCATTTTACTTCATTCATGGAATCATGACAAGGAGATCAACCCTAGAAATATTTATCCTTCTCTATTCCATGTTATTATACATCAAACCTAGAGCGGTGAGAGTTCTATATTAATAATTAAAGAAGCAATAACAAACCTTGAGTTAAACCTTGGATATACATCCAAGTATTCAAATTATCATCTTCAAGAGGAACCCTAGAGTATTATGCAAGTCCTTCCCAAATGAGAGAGAGACCAATCATACTAATTCTAGCTTTACCAATTTAAGAATCAATGTTAAACTTTGAACTAAAGTATTAGGTAAACCATTTCACCTTGAAGTGGTGAGATCACCAAATACCAAGTGGAATAAGACTATATCCATGACTTAGTAAAATAAGGAGTGGAATACACCAACTAAGATAGACAATTGAATCTTTGGCTCAGTAACCTAAATAAATATTAGGAGT
Organism: Lolium rigidum; assembly: GCF_022539505.1. NCBI lineage: Eukaryota > Viridiplantae > Streptophyta > Magnoliopsida > Poales > Poaceae > Lolium > Lolium rigidum. Next base: position 171,305,278 of record NC_061513.1, on the reverse strand, counting down.
ACACCATAAACCCTAGAATAACTATTCTTAAATGAGAAAGCTCAAACCATGGTGTTACACTCCAGAGTATTGAGTCAACCATAACTATGTCTATTCAAGAAACTATAAAGGAAAGTCTATATTTAGTTAATCAAGACAATGCTTGATCTTGGGAGTGAGAAACCAAATTCATCGGAGATACCTTAGGAAGTCCAACCTTGATCATTATAAATTGTGTAATGATCATAAACCCTAGAGAACCTGAGGTTAAGATATTAAGAACAAGATGATCAAATATAAAATATGATCATGCTTTGGAGAGATGTGAGGATAAGTTAAACCCTAATAGGATAAGAAAATATCATTAGCCTCATGAAATCATAGGGAGGTAACTAGAAAGCAAACCTAGGCTAAAACCCCAACCTTAACTGGTGAATCACTTAGTGATCATAAGTACAATTATACCACATCTACATTCCAACTATTCTTCAGTTAAGAACCACAAGAAAACCTTTAGAGTTAAACTCTATGCTTTATATGGTGAGAAACCATATATCTATATGACCAAAGTTAACTATAAAAAGAACTATAACCAATGTAATTACTTAAATGATAAATTAAGGTTAATAATAGAAGCCAATTAGTAGAAGATAAAACCAATTCTCAATATCATAGTTAATTAAAGGAGAACATGAAACAACTAAGCAAGTAACCATATTATCATGGTTAGGGGAGATTAAACCCTAGCCAATGCACTATGGTGTCATCCCATATTTACAACCTAGAATTATATCTCAACGAGTAGTTTGAGTATCACTATGGTGATCACAATATAAACCTAGACCATAATTGAGAATCAAACCAATTGCCATTTGGTAAATATCACTAGAACCCTAGTATGGCATATTAATAAAATCTTATGCTTCACTTATAACACCTGAGAAAAACCCTAATAAAATGTTGCTCACATAAAATAATATGCAAGTGAAACAAACTCTCAAATAAGAAACCAAGCCCTCATAATAACCTTTAAAATGCTTTGGAAAGCAATTATCCACTTTCAATAATTCAAAAGAGAGTTGTATTACAAGGAGAAACAGAATTCCAAAGAAAACATAAACTCATGGCTAAATTGAGATTTAAAAAGGACCCACAAGGATACAAATAAAATCATACATCACACATTAGTTTTGGGCAATAAAACAATGCAATGATCATTATTGCTAAGTCCTAAAGTAAAAATAAGTAGAAACATCTGAAAGCATAATTGAATTAAAATATGAATTCAAAACAGAATTCAAAAATAGGAAATCCAAAACAGAAATTAAATAAAAAAGGAAGAGGAAATGGGCTCACCGACTTACCTAGTCGGTCACCGAGCCCAACAGAGTCCAAGCAACACAGCCCACCGAGCAGCCCACGAACCAGCCCACCCCGCGGCCCAGCCTAGCCCAGCTTACCCTTCGTTGGATAAGAGCGGGAACGAGGTCGCCACCTTCGTCTTCGTCTCTGCACGCGCGGAGAGCGCCGGCACGACGGTGAGCTCCACGTCCCGCGATCGCCGCCGCCTCGTTGATTGCCGAGCACACGCCGGAGAGGCTATAAAAGACGTGGGTGCCCATCATTTCTTCCTCCTCTCGCCTAATTTTCCTCCCGGCCGAAACCCTAGCTAGCTCGGCCATCATCCTCGCCGCCGGTAGGGACCTTCCCAAGCCCCGCCGTGGCTACAAGCTTCATCGCCGTCGTCGACTTGTTACCCCTGCACAAAGAATCGAACCAAGAAGCCTCCAGTCGCCGATGGGAGCTCGTTCCCTTTCGCCGGTCACTGCCAGAAATCCGACGATTGCCGTCGATTAGGACCGCCTCCGGCCACGCCGTCTAGCTCCACACAACCACGGTGAGCTCACGCACCTCCCGGACTCCCTATTGCTTTCTAATTCGCATCGTAGCATCGCCGCGCCATGTGACCGTGTCCACCGCCGCGGTACCTCGCCGCCGGGCACGCTCCGGTGACCAAACCGGGCGGCGCCACCACCTTGAGGTTCACCTCGACGTCCTCGTTCCAACGCAACCCCGCGCAGCCCGCGGAAACACTCTAGCGCCGGCGCTCGTCGATCACGGCCGCCGGCAGAGCCCATGGTTGCCACATCGGCACCATGTGGCAGGCTGACGTGGCTCGAGGCCCACAAGTCGGTGTCCTCGCAGTAGTCTGGCCGGGTACATTTAGTATTTCTTTTGCTTTATTTCAAATCCAATAATTGCTGAAACTTTGCAAATAATTAGGAAAATGTATCATAATTCGGAAAAATACATATGAGATATCAAAATGATCCTAAAAATAAAATCTATCCAATAAAAATATAATATGAAATTTTTATTTTTAATAAAAATTCAATTATTTAATACTTGTTAATTAAGCATTTTTCTTTAATTCTAAATTCAATTAAAATTCAATAATTAGGAAAACTTCATAAAATAAATAAAAACCAGTAAGTAATTAAGGAAATTATTAAAATTAATTTTCCTTTTCTATTAACTTATTAAATCCTTATTAGGAGGATTTTAAACCCTAATTAATAATTATCTTAATTATTAATCCATTACAAAAATAATAAAAAGCCAAATTCAATATTATTTTTTATTTCTAAGTTATTAATAACTTCAACTTTATAATGAAGTTATTAATCCAATAATTATAGGGTAATTAGGAAACCCTAGCTCCATTATAAATAAAGTGATAACCTCATCATTTCATGTGGAATTCTTAAACCCTAATTCATTAGGAACCTTAGTTTCACTAATCCATTTGAACCCTAATTTTCCACTAACCTAAACCCTAGGTTATACCATGTGATCATCCTATTTTCTTTTAAATCATAGAACCATTTAGAACCTAGATACTTGTCATAGCCACATAAAATGTAGAAGACCTACCACTAATATATGTGAACCCCATGTGTTCATCTTCATCGAGACCTAGATAATCAAGTGGGGTCAGCCAGGTGTAAACCCTAGATCCTATTACCCAAATCCATCACCCTTATTCATTCCTATTTAGCATCACACCATTGTGATGAACTCCAATAGCAACCATGCTAATATTAACATCACATCCCATACACACTAAACCCTATTAGTGTGAGATAATTATTAAACATCTTATTTAGGAAACCACCATTCCTTACTTAATGAATCCAATAACAAAACCTAGACAACCTCAACCCTAATAGATATACTTCTTATTATTTAAGAAGTATGTTCTTCAAAAGTTATTCTTTTGAAGTAAATAAATAATCATCATCAACCCTACTTATAAGGACCTATAAACCTTAGCTAGCAATCACCAGCAAGATGAATCAACCTTGATAGCAACCATGGATAATTAATTTCTTAAGTTGCTCATGCTTAAGTAAAACCATACAAGTCTAGTAGCTGATGAATCCAACCAAGTTGTGATCCATCTACTACCTACTCCAGAAACCAATTAGAACCATAGAAAACCGTAGAACCCCACAAATCTAATTATCATACTTGTTCTTCATTAAAGGACATGTTCTTCAAAAGTTATTCTTTTGAATTATATAATAAGTAATCATCAACCATGCATTATAGGGCTTAAAAATGACAACTCGTTCTTTACTTATTATACAATTACTATTCCTGAGTGTGTATGATTGTTACTATGAATTTTACCACTTGCTTATGATTCTAAAACTACACAACCCTGAATAAGAACCTTGTTTGTGAATCATTCTAAAAGTGCAACACATCCTGAACTAATCATTATCACCCACTAATCCTAAATCATCGGGGTTAGATCACGCTTAGAGCGATTGCATCTCATACTTATGCATTATTGCATCATTGCCAATCTTTTAAACATCGTCCTTACCGGACGATGATGCTATTTCAGAATTTGGAGTTATTGCGTATCGAAGACCTTTCCTGCATAATCTTGCAGGCAAGAAAGGCAAGTTCATCACTTGCTCATGTCATTTGAGTATTTTTATCAAATTACTTGCAAAGTATTATGGTTATCACTATTGCACAAAAATCAAAACCACTACTTTCATAACTATGAATATGACTATGTGGTGGGCAATGGAACCATGGATTGTGTTGATATGGTGGAGGTTCCATTGCACGGGCTTATATCCATCTAGGATTAAACAACAAATGTCGCCGAGTGATTCTTGTGCCGTAATATCCGTGTTAACCATAAGATCCGGAGTGGGACGGAGTAGTCAAAAGTGTTTCCACCTCTCGTTCATCAACGGATGCGCTTTACCGTAGACACTTGTATCCGTCGGCGGCAAGCGGTAGGTCGGGGAAGCCTTAAGTCCCCACGGCACAGTCCGTAGACACTTGTCGTTCGAAGAACAAGCGGTAGGCTGGGGAAGCCTTAAGTCCCCACGGTATTGCGGTCTATGAGGGATTGTAAGGTGTCCGGAACGGTCTATCTATGATGATAGGGGAAGGCATATGAATGCCCGGAACGGTCTCATCATGGATATAGGGGAGGACATTCTTACAAAAGGGTGGGTGTTCGAGGTAGCGGAGGAACATGATTGGCTAGACCTTATACCGGGCCTCACACCAAAGGAAGTGTGGACGGGTAACGTGCTCGGTTGGCAACAAGGTTAAGATCTCTTATGGGTAAAGCAACACACCTCTGCGAGTGTAAAGAACCGTGACCTGTCACTCCCTGTTCGGGATATGGAAGCGTGACAGCTATGGGAAAGGAGCTCCATGAAGTTCTAGTAAACCGGTGAAGGCTGACGGACATAGCTCTTCGAATAAAAGCAACCTCTTGAAGAAATGATTATGAAAACCTGCATTGGTATTAGACTTTACGGTCTAATGCTGTAGCTAGTGCATTAAACACCTCTTTCCTATAATGAACTTGTTGAGTACGCTCGTACTCATCCCACTCTTAAATCCCCGCTTAGATATGGAGGCATCGAAGAAGGATCTACGAGTGCAACTCGAAGACCGAGAAGTCAACAACTACTCCAAGGGACAGAATCTGCCGGAAGAGTCAGATACCACATCCAACAAGGAGAAACCTAGATTAGCAATAGAAAGGAACTAGCTTCCTAAACTAGCTCCTATCTAGCTAGAATCTATTCATAGCCTCAGTAGCTAGTTAAATACTCTACAAATAGAGTTCGTGTTAGGATTAGACTACGAGTCGTTCTTCTGGAGTTATCTGCAGTTTTACCTCATTGTAAAGTAGGAGGCTGTGCTGATCTTATGTAACGGAGTCGATGTTGTAATTCTATAGACATGCCTTGGACCCGCATATGTTTCTGTTGTACCACTCTGAGCGATATAGTACTAGTGGAACGGTGTTTCATTGGTGTTATATCAGACTTGCATACTACACCATGCAGTGGTATGCTGGGTCACCACAGTTGGTATCAGAGCCAATGCTTTGACCTTAGGATTAAAACCCTTTAAAGGAGACCTATAGGATTGGTAGTGTCTATAGGAAGTTGTTTAAGTTAAACCAAATATTCTTATGACTTAAGATGGATATTCACTTGAGAATAATCCTGACACACTTGAGTCAACATTTTTTTTACTTATATTTCCTAAGTAGTGTTAGCTAGCTAATCTCAAATTATGTAGGATACTTTTAAGACCTAAAATAATTATGAGTAGACCACAGTTGGTATACAATACATGGTAGTCCAAAGAGAGGATACAACCATAAGGAAGATATCCTAGTGGAATATGTGTACCAACACCTGTTATGATTAAGTAAGAGTTATCCAGACTGGTAGTAGGAGTTATATCAATTGATGAAGATGATTAAGATATCCTAATAGAAGATGTAGACTAAGTTAAGTAAAGGGTAAGTAAAATCTATCTGGATTTGTGAAACAACTGATAGTAAGTGATAAATATAAATTATATAAGGTAGTATAGACCATGATGAGTCAATCATGGGAAATAAGGAAGAGGGATATGAATAAAATATGATTACTTACATGGTAGAGTTGTTAATCATATATGATTCACTTGAGAATCATTATGTGATGGAATAGAACATTATAAGTATTTTGGAGGAGTACAATAAGAAGCCAAGTGCTAAACAATAGTGTAAGAATTATGTTCCAAAAATATGAGAAGTGTGCCAAGCACATCATGTCCATAGTCTCGTGATAGTATAAACACTTGGAAGTATAAGAACTATATTTTCATAGTTATGTGTTTAGAGTAGCAATGTTAGAACCTAGACATATCATAGGAACTAGTCCTCAATAACACTTATATATTGTATAACACTTTGTTAGTACTTCCAAAGAAAATTAGGTTAACCACAACTATCCTAGACCACTTTGTTTCAAGTTTATCTCATTGCAAATGTGCAATTAAGGTAAAGGTTGAGACAAATAGTAGAATTCCCTATATTCGTGCTAAGTATCACGATATAAACCTATATTATGTGGTGTTCTATACTACACATCAGAGCCTGATGTTTAGAGATGTCTTACTCCACAATCATATTCAGGCTTATGATGATGTGTACTATAAACACAAAGCTGAATCTTCTTGGATTTTATTGGATTTTAATTGTTTGACTAGATCCATGCATGAAGTTTGACTTCGATATGCAAATGCATGTTGCAATATCAAGTTATCACTTGATGCTATAGATCTAGAGGGTAATGGAAAACGTGTGAGGAAGTGACGATTTCTGAAGATTATGAAGACAAGAAGAAGGTTCATCAGATAAAGGAAACAAAGTTGTGGGAAGCAACCACAATACACTGAAGGAAGTACCAACCTAAACTCATGCTTTACCTCAACAGAGGAGTACTTTGGTACATAAGAAGCATGAAGGTGAGAAAGCTGTTGATTATGGTGAAGCTCAAGCAGATCCATAGTCAACATAGAAGAGGGAATGCATGGGAAATCACTTCGAATACTATAATCATAGTGTCAGCTAGTGGTTTTCTTGCAACAATAAACCCTCGAAGAAAGAAAGATGACCTATGAACCCATAGAAGATATAAGAAGACCATAGTTGGTATCAGAAGATCACAATTGGTATAGGATCAATACTGCGAGATAAAATAGAAGATGTCTCGACCAGTTTATAAGAACCTATGATAGAATCCATTTTTAGATATCAAATAGCCACAGTCGGTATAATAACCACAGTCGGTATCGACTTGGTAATACAAATAGTCCACGATTTAATTATTTGTAACAAAAGTTTGTGAACAAATAAAAATCTTGTCAGCCAAATAGCTAGATCTATAAACATTTAGTCGAAGGATTCACATTGGATGTCCACAATTGAGTGGATACACCCCAAGCATTCTTCGCGAGACCTTAGAAGAAGTAAAACCCATAAGTTAGAACCAGACCAATATTCCAACCATAAATCCAATAGTTGGAAGAAAAGGAGTTGAAGACCATAAGAAAACTCTAAGGGGTGGAGTAAAGTTGAATTGGATATACGAGGACTTATTACTTTGAGTAAAATGGAAGAAGAAGGTCTGAACTGAGAGGAAGTTCAATCCTATTTTCATAAGATTGTTGAACACTACTTTCAGAAGGATGTCAGACCAGAAGCCGAGGTTTATACCTCGAGGAAGTAAGAAGATGACTATCACTTGAGAAAGGGAGAAATATTTACTCAGAAGTATGAAATCTCAAGTAAGTTAAGCTTAATGAAGTTGGAAGAAGGAAATATAGGAGACCAAATAAAGCTCAAGGAGACCACAGACTTAAGGAGATTGACTATACCAAAACTAAAGTCCATTTGAAAGATTCCTTTCATGGAACCTAAAGAAACCAAAACAATTATAGGTATCAACTATAAACCATGATTGGATGGACTAAATGAATCTAATCCATTCCTAGGAAAATAAACCATCACAACCATTTCCATGGTAAGTACCTTATTAAGCACCATTACTGCAATTTTGGTAGTAAGGGAAAACAAAGACCTATTTTATCAAATAGGAGAATGTTATCCGATTAGTCCTCAATTAAGACTGTCTGGACAAGAAGAAGTCCCAATCATTGAATATTCAATGAGAAAGGAAACAAGCTTATAATATTGGAGGAAATCATGGAAGTAAAGGAAGTAATAGTTGTTTGATGTCAAACACTAATGGATTCCAGGAAGAATCTGGACAAGGGATATATTCAATTATATCCAGTGAGATTACCATGGAGTTCGAGAAAAGATTTAGTCTGCACAAGTCAGATCCACACTCAGGAAACGTGAGAGAGTTCAAACTTCGAGGACGAAGTTTAGTTTAAGGGGTAGAGACTGTAATATCCCAGGTATTGGGGTTACAAAAATAGAGGAAACAGATGTGTGCATTGCATTCATGCATAGAAAATCTAGGGAATTTTCGCGCTTTAAAGTAAAACAGATCACGATGAATCGAAGTTTCACTTGACCTTGGTGGAATTGAAGTAGCTCATCAAGTCAAGCGTTATAAACCTCAATGTGACTTTGTTAAAACATTGTTTTGGGTAGAGATAATTTGATCTAAGGGGTTAGATCAAATGGAATTAAAATCAACACAACAACACTAGAATCAAGGATCAAATGATTGATCTCATAAAAGATCATAATATGGAATTCCCTGACATAATATATGAACATACAAATAATGGGAAATGTCGTCAATCATTTCATCCCCTACAATATCGTTCCTGATGTTTCCGAACACTTTCAATAAAACCAAGTAACAATATAATGGAGAACTATTCTAGACTTATCTTTCCCATGTCTTAAACTAATCCTTGATTCTACCATGAACCCCATGGTATTCATTTTACTTCATTCATGGAATCATGACAAGGAGATCAACCCTAGAAATATTTATCCTTCTCTATTCCATGTTATTATACATCAAACCTAGAGCGGTGAGAGTTCTATATTAATAATTAAAGAAGCAATAACAAACCTTGAGTTAAACCTTGGATATACATCCAAGTATTCAAATTATCATCTTCAAGAGGAACCCTAGAGTATTATGCAAGTCCTTCCCAAATGAGAGAGAGACCAATCATACTAATTCTAGCTTTACCAATTTAAGAATCAATGTTAAACTTTGAACTAAAGTATTAGGTAAACCATTTCACCTTGAAGTGGTGAGATCACCAAATACCAAGTGGAATAAGACTATATCCATGACTTAGTAAAATAAGGAGTGGAATACACCAACTAAGATAGACAATTGAATCTTTGGCTCAGTAACCTAAATAAATATTAGGAGTACACCATAAACCCTAGAATAACTATTCTTAAATGAGAAAGCTCAAACCATGGTGTTACACTCCAGAGTATTGAGTCAACCATAACTATGTCTATTCAAGAAACTATAAAGGAAAGTCTATATTTAGTTAATCAAGACAATGCTTGATCTTGGGAGTGAGAAACCAAATTCATCAGAGATACCTTAGGAAGTCCAACCTTGATCATTATAAATTGTGTAATGATCATAAACCCTAGAGAACCTGAGGTTAAGATATTAAGAACAAGATGATCAAATATAAAATATGATCATGCTTTGGAGAGATGTGAGGATAAGTTAAACCCTAATAGGATAAGAAAATATCATTAGCCTCATGAAATCATAGGGAGGTAACTAGAAAGCAAACCTAGGCTAAAACCCTAACCTTAACTGGTGAATCACTTAGTGATCATAAGTACAATTATACCACATCTACATTCCAACTATTCTTCAGTTAAGAACCACAAGAAAACCTTTAGAGTTAAACTCTATGCTTTATATGGTGAGAAACCATATATCTATATGACCAAAGTTAACTATAAAAAGAACTATAACCAATGTAATTACTTAAATGATAAATTAAGGTTAATAATAGAAGCCAATTAGTAGAAGATAAAACCAATTCTCAATATCATAGTTAATTAAAGGAGAACAGAAACAACTAAGCAAGTAACCATATTATCATGGTTAGGGGAGATTAAACCCTAGCCAATGCACTATGGTGTCATCCCATATTTACAACCTAGAATTATATCTCAACAGTAGTTTGAGTATCACTATGGTGATCACAATATAAACCTAGACCATAATTGAGAATCAAACCAATTGCCATTTGGTAAATATCACTAGAACCCTAGTATGGCATATTAATAAAATCTTATGCTTCACTTATAACACCTGAGAAAAACCCTAATAAAATGTTGCTCACATAAAATAATATGCAAGTGAAACAAACTCTCAAATAAGAAACCAAGCCCTCATAATAACCTTTAAAATGCTTTGGAAAGCAATTATCCACTTTCAATAATTCAAAAGAGAGTTGTATTACAAGGAGAAACAGGAATTCCAAAGAAAACATAAACTCATGGCTAAATTGAGATTTAAAAAGGACCCACAAGGATACAAATAAAATCATACATCACACATTAGTTTTGGGCAATAAAACAATGCAATGATCATTATTGCTAAGTCCTAAAGTAAAAATAAGTAGAAACATCTGAAAGCATAATTGAATTAAAATATGAATTCAAAACAGAATTCAAAAAATAGGAAATCCAAAACAGAAATTAAATAAAAAAGGAAGAGGAAATGGGCTCACTCGACTTACCTAGTCGGTCACCGAGCCCAGACAGAGTCCAGCAACACAGCCACCAGGCAGCCCACGAACCAGCCCACCCCGCAGCCCAGCTAGCCCAGCTTACCCCTTCGTTGGATAAGAGCGGGAACGAGGTCGCCACCTTCGTCTTCGTCTCTGCACGCGCGGGAGAGCGCCAGCACGACGGTGAGCTCCACGTCCCGCAGTCGCCGCCGCCTCTGTTGACTGCCAGCACACGCCGGAGAGGCTATAAAAGACGTGGGTGCCCATCATTTCTTCCTCCTCTGCCTAATTTTCCTCCCAGCCGAAACCCTAGCTAGCTCGGCCATCATCCTCGCCGCCGGTAGGGACCTTCCCAAGCCCCGCCGTGGCTACAAGCTTCATCGCCGTCGTCGACTTGTTACCCCTGCACAAAGAATCGAACCAAGAAGCCTCCAAGTCGCCGATGGGAGCTCGTTCCCTTCGCGGTCACGCGCGAAATCCGACGATTGCCGGTCGATCAGGACCGCCTCCGGCCACGCCGTCTAGCTCCACACAACCACGGTGAGCTCACGCACCTCCCGGACTCCCTATTGCTTTCTAATTCGCATCGTAGCATCGCCGCGCCATGTGACCGTGTCCACCGCCGCGGTACCTCGCCGCCGGGCACGCTCCGGTGACCAAACCGGAGCGGCGCCACCACCTTGAGGTTCACCTCGACGTCCTCGTTCCAACGCAACCCCGCGCGGCCCGCGGAAACACTCTAGCGCCGGCGCCGTCGATCACCGGCCGCCGGCGAGAGCCCATGGTTGCCACATCGGCACCATGTGGCAGCCGACGTGGCTCAGGCCCACAAGTCGGTGTCCTGCGAGTAGTCTGGCCGGGTACATTTAGTATTTCTTATGCTTTATTTCAAATCCAATAATTGCTGAAACTTTGCAAATAATTAGGAAAATGTATCATAATTCGGAAAAATACATATGAGATATCAAAATGATCCTAAAAATAAAATCTATCCAATAAAAATATAATATGAAATTTTTATTTTTAATAAAAATTCAATTATTTAATACTTGTTAATTAAGCATTTTTCTTTAATTCTAAATTCAATTAAAATTCAATAATTAGGAAAACTTCATAAAATAAATAAAAACCAGTAAGTAATTAAGGAAATTATTAAAATTAATTTTCCTTTTCTATTAACTTATTAAATCCTTATTAGGAGGATTTTAAACCCTAATTAATAATTATCTTAATTATTAATCCATTACAAAAATAATAAAAAGCCAAATTCAATATTATTTTTTATTTCTAAGTTATTAATAACTTCAACTTTATAATGAAGTTATTAATCCAATAATTATAGGGTAATTAGGAAACCCTAGCTCCATTATAAATAAAGTGATAACCTCATCATTTCATGTGGAATTCTTAAACCCTAATTCATTAGGAACCTTAGTTTCACTAATCCATTTGAACCCTAATTTTCCACTAACCTAAACCCTAGGTTATACCATGTGATCATCCTATTTTCTTTTAAATCATAGAACCATTTAAAACCTAGATACTTGTCATAGCCACATAAAATGTAGAAGACCTACCACTAATATATGTGAACCCCATGTGTTCATCTTCATCAGACCTAGATAATCAAGTGGGGTCAGCCAGGTGTAAACCCTAGATCCTATTACCCAAATCCATCACCCTTATTCATTCCTATTTAGCATCACACCATTGTGATGAACTCCAATAGCAACCATGCTAATATTAACATCACATCCCATACACACTAAACCCTATTAGTGTGAGATAATTATTAAACATCTTATTTAGGAAACCACCATTCCTTACTTAATGAATCCAATAACAAAACCTAGACAACCTCAACCCTAATAGATATACTTCTTATTATTTAAGAAGTATGTTCTTCAAAAGTTATTCTTTTGAAGTAAATAAATAATCATCATCAACCCTACTTATAAGGACCTATAAACCTTAGCTAGCAATCACCAGCAAGATGAATCAACCTTGATAGCAACCATGGATAATTAATTTCTTAAGTTGCTCATGCTTAAGTAAAACCATACAAGTCTAGTAGCTGATGAATCCAACCAAGTTGTGATCCATCTACTACCTACTCCAGAAACCAATTAGAACCATAGAAAACCAGAGAACCCCACAAATCTAATTATCATACTTGTTCTTCATTAAAGGACATGTTCTTCAAAAGTTATTCTTTTGAATTATATAATAAGTAATCATCAACCATGCATTATAGGGCTTAAAAATGACAACTGTTCTTTACTTATTATACAATTACTATTCCTGAGTGTGTATGATTGTTACTATGAATTTTACCACTTGCTTATGATTCTAAAACTACACAACCCTGAATAAGAACCTTGTTTGTGAATCATTCTAAAAGTGCAACACATCCTGAACTAATCATTATCACCCACTAATCCTAAATCATCGGGGTTAGATCACGCTTAGAGCGATTGCATCTCATACTTATGCATTATTGCATCATTGCCAATCTTTTAAACATCGTCCTTACCGGACGATGATGCTATTTCAGAATTTGGAGTTATTGCGTATCGAAGACCTTTCCTGCATAATCTTGCAGGCAAGAAAGGCAAGTTCATCACTTGCTCATGTCATTTGAGTATTTTTATCAAATTACTTGCAAAGTATTATGGTTATCACTATTGCACAAAAATCAAAACCACTACTTTCATAACTATGAATATGACTATGTGGTGGGCAATGGAACCATGGATTGTGTTGATATGGTGGAGGTTCCATTGCACGGGCTTATATCCATCTAGGATTAAACAACAAATGTCGCCGAGTGATTCTTGTGCCGTAATATCCGTGTTAACCATAAGATCCGGAGTGGGACGGAGTAGTCAAAAGTGTTTCCACCTCTCGTTCATCAACGGATGCGCTTTACCGTAGACACTTGTATCCGTCGGCGGCAAGCGGTAGGCTGGGGAAGCCTTAAGTCCCCACGGCACGGTCCGTAGACACTTGTCGTTCGAAGAACAAGCGGTAGGCTGGGGAAGCCTTAAGTCCCCACGGTATTGCGGTCTATGAGGGATTGTAAGGTGTCCGGAACGGTCTATCTATGATGATAGGGGAAGGCATATGAATGCCCGGAACGGTCTCATCATGGATATAGGGAGGACATTCTTACAAAAGGGTGGGTGTTCGAGGTAGCGGAGGAACATGATTGGCTAGACCTTATACCGGGCCTCACACCAAAGGAAGTGTGGACGGGTAACGTGCTCGGTTGGCAACAAGGTTAAGATCTCTTATGGGTAAAGCAACACACCTCTGCAGAGTGTAAAGAACCGTGACTCCGTCACTCCCTGTTCCGGGATATGGAACCGCGAACGCCGCCGGAAAGGAGCTCCATGAAGTTCTAGTAAACCGGTGAAGGCTGACGGACATAGCTCTTCCGAATAAAAGCAACCTCTTGAAGAAATGATTATGAAAACCTGCATTGGTATTAGACTTTACGGTCTAATGCCGTAGCTAGTGCATTAAACACCTCTTTCCTATAATGAACTTGTTGAGTACGCTCGTACTCATCCCACTCTTAAATCCCTCGCTTAGATATGGAGGCATCGAAGAAGGATCTACAGTGCAACTCGAAGACCGAGAAGTCAACAACTACTCCAAGGGACAGAATCCGCGAAGAGTCGGATACCACATCCAACAAGGAGAAACCTAGATTAGCAATAGAAAGGAACTAGCTTCCTAAACTAGCTCCTATCTAGCTAGAATCTATTCATAGCCTCGTAGCTAGTTAAATACTCTACAAATAGAGTTCGTGTTAGGATTAGACTACGAGTCGTTCTTCCGGAGTTATCTGCAGCTTTACCTCATTGTAAAGTAGGAGGTCTGTGCTGATCTTATGTAACGGAGTCGATGTTGTAATTCTATAGACATGCCTTGGACCCGCATATGTTTCTGTTGTACCACTCTGAGCGATATAGTACTAGTGGAACGGTGTTTCATTGGTGTTATATCAGACTTGCATACTACACCATGCAGTGGTATACTGGGTCATCACAGTCGTCCTCTTCGTCGCCGCCCTCTTCATCCTCATCGTCGTCCTCCTCGTCGTCCTCCACCCCCTCCTCTTCCTCGTCGTCCTCCTCCTCAACCCCGTCGTCCTCCTCAGCACCGGCGCCGTCGTATTCGAGCGGACCCCTGCGGCCGGTGAAAGGGTCGCCGTCCGGACCGGGTCCCGCTCGCGCCGCTCGTACGCCGGGAGTAGAGGTTGTTGGGGTTGAAGCCGCCGTGCGGCAGCCGCATCCCGGTAGTGCGGCGACAAGTTAGGCGTCACGCACCCGGGAGTGGCGGAGGGGCCGTCGTTGTAGAAGGCGGCTTGCGACGGAGAGATCACTCCGGGAACGTACACCGGCATGGACGTACTCCATGGGCTCGCGTTGGTGGCGGCGATACACCCGGCCATTACGTGCCGGTGGCGGCGCGCCGCCCGAGCCTTCTTCTCCGCCCTCCACCGCCCTCCGTCCTTTCCGCTCCGCCGTCGATAGCTTCCGGCGCGAGCAATCTTGTCGCCATTGATCTTCGTTCATTCCTTCGAGCTTCTTCGCAGCCGGCGCCTTCCGCGGCCTCGCGAACCGCGCTCGCCCCTATCGTCGCATTGCCCGGCGGCTTCTGGCCGCTTTCTTCGCCATCTTTTGGGGGCTGTCGGCGGCGCCATGGAATGGGGAGAGGGTAGCGGCGGCGGTGCACGGCGGGAGGGAGAAAGAAATCGGCGGGATAGGAGAGGAGAAATGAATCGGCGGCAGGATATGTTTTGGGAGGCCCGTGCGCGGCGGTATAGGCGCGATTTGGCGGGAGCGGCGGGATTTGGCGGGAGTGTGAGACGAATTTTCCCCGTGCCGCCGACGGGTCGGCCCCGCGTTCGGTTGGCCTCGCGTTTCGTTGTGTCCGGCGTCCCCGGAGCGTCCCCGTGGGACGGGGACGGACTCGGGCGCCGGACACCGTATCGGGCGCGCCGGACAAAAATGGGCTTTGGAGGACGCGGCTGGAACGCTTTTTTTGTCCGGCGCGCCCCAAATCGCTTTGGGGGACGGTTTGGGGGACGCGCTGGAGATGCTCTAATAGACACTTAAAAAAAAGTGTGGCAATCATAAAATATTCCCCAGACCAGGCTGTTCGGTTCAGCATCGAGACGGCAGGGAACCCATTTAACTCGCTGAGTCGGTCCGTTGCGCAGCGAGTGAAACCATCCATCCAATCCAATCCAACCGCCGTCGCCATGGCCCGCGACGATGACCCGCCGCCGGCGAAGCGTCCCCGCACAGACTGCACGGGCACCAGCTCCAACGATGGTGAGCCGCCGCCGGCTAAACGTCCCCGCACAGACTGCACGGGCACCAGCCCCATCGACTCCCTCCCCGGGGACCTGCTGCGCGAGATCTTCCTCCGCATCGACCCCCTCCCGGATCTCGTCCGCGCCGCCTCCGCCTGCCGGGGGTGGCGCGACGCGGTGGTCTCCTTTCCTCCCTTCCGCCGTCACTTCATCAAACGACACCAGGCGCCCCTCCTCGGCTTCTTCTTCGACCCGCCGAGTCGAGATGTCCCCTCCATCCCCAGCTTCGCGCCCGCCCGCTGGAATGACCCCATGCTCGTCGCCGCCCTCTTGCGCGGCGACTTCCTCCTCACCGGCCTCCAGAGGCGCCCCCTCTTGGTGGAGCCTAGCTGGTTCGTCCTCGACTCCCGCGGCGGCTACCTTCTTCTCATGAAATGGGACGAGGGGTCCGAGGGATTGCTGGCGCTGCTAAACCCGTTGGAGCAGCGCCAGCGCTTCTTTGATGTGGATGATATCCGCATCTTCGACGACGGCGACCGCCTCAGCAGTCGTCATTTCCTTCGCGGCGGCCTCATCTTGGATGAGGAGAACCCCGAGAGATTTGGCATCTTCTGCGTTGCATCCCAAGGAGACTTCAGGTTGCGGGCTGCCGTCTTCTCCTCAGCCAGGGCCGACGCAATGCCACTGGACGGCGGCTGGATCCTTTCCTCATGGTTGGAGGTCCAGCACCCGGTCGACCCGGCAATCGATGGCGGCTCTTGGCTCTGGCCGGACAGCGGCATGCGAGCGGGTAGGTTCATCTACTGGCCTTACATGGATGGTCGCCACGTGCTTGTCTTGGATCCCACCCACCCAGTCACTCCACGATTGTTTGTTGAGAGGATCACTTTCCCAGATGGCCTGGATCGTGCTGAATTTGGAAGATATATCATCGGTGAAACTCGTAATGGCATGATGAGCGTTGCTTATACTGACGGATTCACCGTCGTTCTCATGGCGCGTTTAGAGGATGGCTGGGCAGCTGGGACATGGACCCCCGTCGACCGATTCGATCTCACTGATGAGCTTGTTATTATGTTGGGGCAACTTCCCGCTGAGGACGAGCTGGAACTTGTGGCAATGAGGGGTACCATCCTCTACTACACAACATCACAGATGTACCATCCGTCTCACAACTCTTGTTGGTTCGCATCCCTCTGCTTGGAAACAGGGCAAGGGGAGTGGTTGTTTGCAAGGGCGTATGATGCTTTCGTCCAACCATACAACCATTTGTTGTGGCCAAGGTTTCTTAAGGCAACCACAAAACGATGATCCTTCAAGAGCATTGCTCTTCTCCTAGTAAATCAAAACGTTCAGCTACCATCGAAAACTGATCTATTCTTTGGACTGAAGAACCTGACAGGATTCAACGACCTGTCAGTACTGCATTCTCATCCTTTATGCGGCACTAGTTGACATCTTATGTTACCAAAACACTGTGAGTGGAAAAACTGTAAAGTTGATCTGTTCCTTAGGTTCGCTACAGTCTCTTTTAGGTGTTGAGGCAAGGCATCAGGATCTTAGTTGGAGCCTCTTTTGTGTTCTGTCTGTAAGGTCAGTCTTCCCAACCGGTTGTATCCTGTTTACCCCTTTTGCCAAAAAACAGTATGTTAATTTTTGGCACATTAACTAGCAATACTTACTATCTCTTTGATATGTTGTCCTCGGAATGGTGGTGTATTCTGCATCATCTTTTTGGAAGAGTGTTGTACTTTCTGGAATTCTTCTTTTAAGCAAGTTACTTCTGATATATTTGCACAATTTTCTTACACTGCATTGATAGGTTGGCTAGCTTATTTTAGAGTTTAGTGGGCTGGCTTGTGTCTTGTACATTTTTATCAGAGATACTCATTTTTACTCGTAAATCTTGAAATGTTTTTTCTAGAAAATCCATAGTGAAATTATTTGTGGTGTATTCTGCATAATCTTTTTTGCAAGCGTGGTGTACTTTTTTGGAAGGGAGAATTTGCTAGAGGACACTGTTATATATGGGCATTTGCTGAAACACACCGCTCGATTGTGTCTTTTTGCTAGGTACCATTATAATTTTGTGGCACATTTGCCAGAACACACCACCTAACTAAAAATAGGTTGGCTAACTTATTTTAGAGTACATTTTCTTGCACTGCATGATCTTTTTTGCAAGCATGGTGTACTTTTTTGGAATGCTTCATTTAAGCAAGTTACTTTTGATATATTTGCAGTATTTTCCTGCACTGCATTAATAGGTTAGCTAACTTATTTTAGAGTACATGTTTTATGAATATACACGTTTTTACTCATAAATCTTGAAGTAGTTTAAATCCAGAGTGAAATTATTTGTGTCAAAGTCTGAGACTGGCAAACCGCAGTGGCTGCCTGTGCTAAAGTATGTTGGTCATGTTACAGGAAACTTCATGAATAAATAACACTTATCTCAGGATACACTAGCTTATGATTTTCGATGCCTCTTATACAATATCTTCAAACATAAATTCCAACAGAGATTTGCTCATTTGCTGGATTGGTAAATCTTGCTTTTGTCTGTATACCAGTCCAAGATTTCATGTGGAATCTGTTAATTTATTGAAACTGCATCGTTGATCTATACAAACTAGTTCTAGAATAGTATGTGGCAAGAAATATGCTCAAGGCATCAAACTGACACCGTGAACACTTAGGATTTGTTGCTCCCACTGTTCATCTTTGTAGGCATCCTTTTGACCTGTTTGGTAATATCATAACTCAAGGTGTTGCCGTGAGGGGTTATGAGTCTTGAACACTCTTTTATCTACCTTTGCCTTAACGTGAAATCTCTTCAGAGTCACCAAATTCGCATTTTTTTATGAGGAGGGTTGTATTTTTGCCCCCTTACTGTTTGTCTGTTATTGGTGTTTGCCTTTAATACTTGCCAATTTGATGCGCACAATCTTGCCAGGGCCTCCCAAGCCAAGTCTAATCTCTGATGTAGGTGAACATCATTTCTCCTGGTTAAGTAGAAATTAGTAGTAGTTTGTTTAACTTCTCTGTTAAAATAAATCAATGCCGAATATTTGTTGGACATGAACATTTGGCAGGGGTTGCATAGGGTTGGGTTCAGGACGACATGATCATGTTGCGTTTTGTTAGTTCCAGTTGTTGTTTCTCCGAAATTTTAGTACCTTACAGTGTTGGGAGCTAAAAAAGCATAGCTTCTTAGCAATGTGTAGCACCTTACAGTGTCCTGTCAAAATGAATTAGTCATCCAACCTACTAAACTCTGACACTGAAAGGCCATTATATGAATATAATGGGTGACAGGAGAGGAGGCACATATAGTGTCCTGTCAAAATGAATTATTTGTGTCAAAATCTGAGACATGCAAACAGCAGTAGCTGTCTGTGCTAAAGCATGTTGGTAATGTTACAGAAACTTCAGGGATAAATGACATGAACAGCTTATGATTTTCGACGGCTCTTATTCAGTATCTTCAAGCACAAATTCCAAAAGAGATATGCCCAGTTTCTGGATTAGTAAATCTGATTTTGTCTGTATACCTGTCCAGAAACTACATAATAGTATTCGATAGTTTTATTCTGTCTGCCTCAAAAAACAAAGCTAGGATTGCTCTCTCATAGTTAGAACAACCTCTAAACTCCTAAACCAACCAGCATTCTGGTGGAATCCGTTGGAGTTCATTATAACTACTATGTTGATCTGTAGTTCTCTACAAACTGGTTCTGAAAACATTATGTAGCAATACACTCAAGGTATCCAACTGACACCCAGAACAGTTAGGATGTGTAGCTCTGTGTTAATCTTTGTAGGCATCATGTAGAAAGACCTGTTCGGTAATGTGATAATTTCAAGGTGACGTCATAAGAGGTTTATGGGTACTGACGAATGAGTACTCTTTTTCTTCCTTGCCTTAATGTCAAATTTCTTCTGAGTCATCGAACTGCATTTGTTATGAGGAGAGTTGTATTTTGCCCCCTTACTGTTTATCTGTTCCTGGCGTCTGCTTTTAATACTTGCCAATTTGAAGCCCGCGATCTTTCCAGGGACTTCCGAGCCAACTCTAATCATTTCTCTTGTTGATGTAGAAATTAGTACTCTCTCCATCTCATATTTAAGGGGGCCTTATATTTTGGCATGGAGGGAGTAGTACTCATACCTGTGTAACCTACCTTGCCTTACATAAATAGTTAAGCTCACTTCTTAGCAATATGTAGCACCTTACAGTCTCATGTCTCCAAACTACTAAACTCTGACAGGAAAAGGCCATAAGTCATATCATCCAAGTCTGAGCTTTACCCCTTTAGGTGTATCCAACCGGTATCCTGTTGACCCCTTTCGCCAAAAACAATATGTTAATTTTCGGCACATTAACTAGCAATACTTACTATCTCTTTGATATGTTGTCCTCAGAATGGTGGTGTATTCTGCATGACTGTTGCACTCTTCATTTAAGCAAGTTACATATATATTTCAACCGAGATTTGCTCAGTTGCTGGATTGGTAAATCTTGATTTTGTCTGTATACCAGTCCAGGATTCAGGTTAAATCTGTTGGAGTTTATTGAAACTGCATCTTTGATCTATACAAACTAGTTCTACAATAATATGTGGCAAGAAATACGCTCAAGGCATCAAACTGACACCGTGAACACTTGATTTGTAGCTCGCCCTATTGATCTTTGTATGCATCCTTTCAAAAGACCTGTTCACTAATATCGTACCTCAAGGTGATGCCATGAGGAGTTATGAGTCTTGAGCACTCTTTTACCTTTGCCTTAATGTGAAATTTCTTCAGAGTGACCAACATGGCATTATGAGGAGGGTTGCATTATGAGGAGGGTTTTCTGTTCCTGGTGTTTGCTTTAATACTTAACAATTTGATGCGTGCGATCTTGCCAGGGCCTCGTGAGCCAAGTTTAATCTCTGATGGAGGAGAAAATCATTTCTCTTGTTGACGTAGATTTTTTTTTTTCTGAACCATGCAGGAGAACCGCATGTGATGTATTAAGGAGAAGATAGAAAGGCCAAAATGAAGGCCGGCAGTACATCTTAGACAAACGGAAAAGAAAATACCACTCACGCGACCCCTAGATCCTGGTTTGTAAACTACTTACAACCAGCTCATAGCAGTAAGCATTAGAGATGACAGTAGAATTTGTAGAGTTCAGTTAGCAGGAAACGACACCACTGGCAATAGCCCATTGCCTTGCTTTCTCTTTGATTTCTCCAATGAGCTGCTGAATGGTTTTGAGTTTGTTTTCAAAGACGTTGAAGTAGAAATTAGTAGTAGTTTGTTTAGATTTTGTGTTAAAATACAGGAATGTCGAATATTGTTGGACATGAACATGTTGCAGGTGTTGCATAGGGTTTGGGTTCAGGAGGACATGATCATGTTGCTTTCTGTTGGTTCCAATTGTTGTATCTCGGAAATTTTAGTGCAGTACCTTTTACATTGTTGGGAGCTAACAAAGCATGTCTGATATTAGGAATGGTAGTACCTTACAGTGTCCTGTCGAAACGAATTAGTCATCAAATTATTATCCTTTGTTCAGGCCTTCAGGGTGACAGCACTGCCGTGAAGGAAATAGTCTGCAGCTATACCTACAGAGATCTCGTACTGTGGTAAGAAACATCTACTACCCGTATGCGATTTGTGGGGGCACTATTCAGCAACATACTACCGTAGGTATTGTTCATATAAATTCCAGACGATCTCTCTTTTCTCCTCTGTGAGAACAAGAGATGATCATAGCTTGCAGGAAAACTGTATAGGTACTTATTATAGATCGGAGGGAGTAGTATTTCCCTGGGAGAAGTACACTATGATTGTGCCAGCGAGGTGAGTTTTCCTGTCTAGTCTAGTCTAGCACAGTGCTCACCTCACCTGGCTGGCTGTCGTACATGGTGGTTCCTCCGACGCCATCGCCGAATCAATGCCATGCCTTGCCTTCTGTTGCATCGATCGGCCTAGTTGAAAGTTGAGACGTCGCTCTCCATTGTTGGATCCATCTTGAAATACAGATAGTCATGCATGTTCTGCTCCAAACGCAGGCCAGACCAACCGCTAAGCAAGTACGTGCGACAGCAAAATGGAGCCAAGCTGGTCAATGTCAGTTATTGTGCTTGGTTCGACTAATTGATTACCTCATGCTCATATGCTAGAACTTATACCTACCTTAGCTTACATAAATAGTTGAGCTCACTTCATGTTGCTGTGACTGCGATTAAATTCACAAAGATGGTGGATCGAGTAGTGCCGCGCGATAGCTACCACTATAAGATAAAACACTGTGCAAAATTAAGGTTTTTTTGTGTAATAGAAGATTAAGATTGCTGATAAAGTAGTATACACTGTATACAGACATAGGAATTAGGTGGGTAGGTATGTTGCAAATTGTGGTTGGCACTGTAGGTGTCGGTTGAGCCGGGCTAAGCACTTTCTTGCATTGGTCCAAGTATTAATAAACGTCTTCCTTTTCTCAACAACCAAATAAACTATTCATCGTCTTCCTTAGCTATCAACTTAGAGCAAGTACAATAAGGTACAGTCAGCTGGCTATAAGAAGAGATAAAATATTATAAGTTTCCTTACTTCGAAGAGAGATATTAGGAGAGAGAAAAAAATGGGCTCTTATCTAATAGCCAACTATAGCACGTGCTTCTAGGCATTATGTGAGACTAAAAGGTGAACCATGTATTGTAAACGTATTACACTTTTATAGCTTACTACTACCTCCGATTCAAGGAATAAGGCGCCCTCGTTTTACGTGATTTTTGTTTGACTAAGTATTACTTCAAATATATAAAGATTGTTTGTATAAAATTAACATCATTAGAAATTGCTTTTCAATACGAATCCAACGATACTAATTACATATAATATAATCAAGATTTTGTTGCTCAATTTTTATGGTCAAAGTTCATCTTGGAATACGCGTGCGCCTTATTCCTTGGGACGGAGGTAGTATTGTACATGCTAGCTATAAGTTAACTATAAATAATGTGGTAAATTGCTATAGCCGGGTCGGCTACACTATTGTTCTTGCTCTTATGGAGTTAGCTGGAGATTAATTAGTCCTCGGATTAGAAAAATCCTCACCAGAACTCAAATAAGATTTCTTCGGAGAACCAAGGTTTGCCTTTTATTTGAGCTAGGTTTTGTCAGATTGGGTCACATCTCCGGTTAATTAATTGGTGATGTTGCATTGTGACACTTGTATCCGGCGACGTCTACCCATACATGTTTCACTCCTTTCAATCCAATGCCTCTAGATTTGCAGCTGCCAATATCATACTAATCGGTTGATAGCTCCCATTTCGTCTATTAGTTTACTTATTTCGGTTGCATTCCACGTATGTCAATCCCCACCAATGCAGCTAAGCAGTTAACCATGCATGATGATATGATAGTTAAGCACACTTCATGTTACTACTATCGAGGACCTGTCCCCTGCTCCCCTCGCGTCGCCTCCTCCAGGCGACCGAGGGGGCCGAACCTAGGCCGCCGCCAGCGCTCCCCCTCCTCTTCTTCCCCTCCTCGTCGCCCTCTGAGGGCCGCTGGCAAACACATGATGAGGACATCCCATCTATTGATACAACCGCTTTACCTATAGCCACACAAATACAAGGACCAATCACTCGAGATCGTGCCAAACAACTTAACTATCAGGTACTTTCGTTTTTTGGAACTATTGCTCACATACATGAGAATATAATGCTGCCTAAATCAGATGTGTTTGTTACTCTTAGAAATGATGGACCTAGCATGGATAAGGAGGACAAGCATTGGAGCATGTTCACACATGAAGGAGATGGCAGCAAACATGTGAGGATTGAAGAGGACGCCCCAAGTGGAGATTTCAGAACTTTGAAGCCACCATAATGATGATTTAAGACTTGGACGAAATATACAAGATTACACTTCATAATTTCGTCCATAGCATAATATGGTGTTGCGTCACCTTTAGTTTTGGGCTATGCCCATGTCATTTTCGCAGGAATTAAATCAGCCACTTTTTAGAGTCCGTATTGAAGGTGGAAAAGCCTTCTAGGGTTTGGCTCGACCACCATACGTATGGATGGCCGAAACCCCACCTTTTCCTCCTTTAAGTAACCCCATAGCCGTCACGTTTAGACTCGGATTTTGATTAGACTAAAAGTTAACCATTGTTGCAACTCTCGTGTACTTCTTTTCAGGCCAACGCCCAGAACAAGACCGACTATTCGGAATCCCACCTTATTCAATCAAGCTTTCATCTATATCCGAAATATTCTGATTGCATCATTAGTTCTTACTTGTTCTCGATTTTAGGTAGGAATTAAGACCCTCGCTGGTCAGGCTGATCGTGCATCTGCAAGATCAGTAACTCCCGGAGATTGTCCTAGCGATTGCATTGGCGCACGAGTTTTGCACATGTAGTCGGATCGTCAAGCACAAACTCCACCAACAAATCGACTTATCCTTCATCTCATCGAAATATCGGCCACCTTTGCCCTATCAAGTGGTATCAGATTTCAGGTTGCTCGAGATTTTACAGTTTTTTTAGTGTAGATTGCATCCGCCTTCATACCTATAAACCACGAAAAATCCAAAAAAAATACAGTTAGGGTTTAGACCATATCGTCCCATAAACCCCCCCCCCCCCGCCACGCCTTTGCATTGTCTTTTTAGTTTTGCATAGTTGAATTTGTGTCTACATATTCGTGTCGAGTTGCTGGTCTTAGCGTCTAGTTCCTTTAGAGTTTCGAGTTCTGGTCAAATTAGTCACGCAGCCACCGCCGCTCGCACCATACGCAGATCACTGCCACCACTGCCATATACATCCATCATATACTTCCGCCACTGCCATATACACCACATATATACTTCCGCCACTGCCATATAAGCCTACCCGATTGTTTCCGCCACCGTCATATACATCAGTCATATACCCTGCTTCCTACCGCGACACAGATTCCTGTTGTTTCTCTGCCACGACAGAGTCCGAGTAGAATTAGGTTTTATTGTTTTTCCTTCTTAGTTGTTGCCTTCTAATTTCGTCTGTGCTGTAGAAAAAAATTCCGTGAGATAAGTTTCGTCCGCCGGTAAAGAATTTTTAGGAGAGAAAAAAAATCTGGAACCGCCTCTGATTTTTTTTTGGCTACAGTAGTTTTCGACCGTGGAGATCACTTTTCGCCACTGGACGTTATAGCGATATTTTTTTGGCGCCTGCGCGCTTTCCGGAGCACTTTCCAGAAATTCCGACAATTTTTTTCTGAGGTATACTGTTTTTAGACCTTGGGAATCAGTTTGAGACACTCGCCATCATAGTGATATTTCGCATCTCGGTTCGCCACATCATCGCCACCTCATCACTGCTAGTTGCTTGTGTGTCGCGCCGTGACCTCGCTAGTGTGTAGGCTCGCGTCTCTAGTACGGTCTAGTCTAGGACCAGCACAGTACCGTTGTTGAACATACTTTCAATATTGCATTGTTGTTTTGACAATTGTTGTTTTGCTACCATATTAGCCTTCCTACAGCTCTACATATTATCTCCACGTGCACTGTGTCGACACCTGGTAATCGCTTTGACAATCTTTGGAGACGCTGATGTTTGTTGGTTGCCATATCACCTTCCTCCTGTTTGGTAAGGACTTGTAAGAGTTTTGTATTTTGCTTGACGAATTGCACGTGAACCACCATATTCTGTAGTTTGTAGGCATACACATTTGTGCTTTTTGAGTACTAATCATGACAGGACCTACATCGACCGCTGTTGACCCGGCCAAGATGACGAGTGAGGAGTTGCATGCTCACTTCACCCACCTTTTGAGCGGGCATGCACATGACGTAGATGCGCGCCTTGGTGGCGTTGACGCTAAACTCACCGACGCGCTGGACAAGATGGATGACCTCGAGGCAGCTTTCAACTCCAAGCTCGACGCCAAGTTCCAGGAGGTGTTGTCTCGGTTACCGCAGCCTCGAGACAACGTGCGACGACGCGCACGTCGCGTTCCTCGTGCGGAGGTGCCTGCGGGTACCGCTCCTGCTGCAGCAGCCGCACTTGATGCGCCTTCTGATCAAGGATACGATGATTATGGAGGGGAAGAGGACGAGCTGGTAGATGAGAACGTACTGGACGGCGAGGAGGTCGAACAACCTGCACCTGGTCGTCCACGGCAATACAACCACAACGCTCGCCCACCTCCACGCCCGGTACGTGATGATGATCATGTTGCAAAACTTAAATTGAATATTCCGCCATTTGAGGGTAGATATAATCGTGATGCATATCTTACATGGGAATTGGAAGTAGAGCAATGTTTTGCATATTTACGCTATCCTGATCATTTGCGTGTTGGTGCTGCTACTTGTGAGTTCACAGATTTTGCATCTATTTTGTGGTCTGAGCATTGTAGAGTACATCATGCTAATATTCCTACTACTTGGGTTGGTTTAAAACTTTCTATGCATACTCATTTTGTTCCTCCATATTATCAACGTGATTTGCTAAAAAAATTGTCTCGCTTAGAACAAGGAAAAAATTATGTAGAAGACTATTATCAAGAATTGCAAACTGGCATGATTCGATGTGGTATTGTAGAGGATAATGAGGCAATGCTTGCATGTTTCTTTGGTGGTTTGAATAAAGAGATTCAACATATTTTAGATTATAAGAAGTACAACACTATTACTCGCTTGTTTTATCTTGCTTGCAAAGCTGAACGTGAAGTGCAAGATCGTCAACCACCATGGAGAAGAGTTAATATTTCTGCAGGTCGTACATCGTCATGGTCTCCACGACAATCAGCGCCACCATCTCGTGGAGCTGCACCGGCACCTACTACCTCCAAGTACACCGCGCCTGCATCACGAGCACCACCTGCTGCAACTCCACCACCATCCGCTGGTCCTCCTCGGAGTTCCTCTTCCATGGCCTCCACGGGGAAGACGCGCGACATTCAATGTCGCAAATGCTTGGGATTTGGACACATAGAAAGATAATGCAGAACCAAGCGTGTGATGTTGGTGCGTGAAGATGGAGAATATGATTCTGAAAATGATTTTGATGAAGATACATTGGCCCTTATTGCCGCACGTGATGGCGCCAATTCTGATTCAGAGAGAGATGGAGGTAATGGAAGCTGACACTGCTGATCAGTACAGGAGCTTAGTTGTACAGCGTGTGTTGAGCGTGCAATTGAGCAAATCTGAGCATGATCAACGCCACAATCTGTTTCAAATAAGAGGCGTTGTAAAAGAGCGAGCTATACGGATCATCATTGATGAAGGGAGCTGCAATAATCTGCCTAGCGTTGACATGGTGGAGAAGCTTTCTCTACCTACGAGACAGCGCACACACCTATATTACATTCAATGGTTTGAGAGCTCTCGGAAGCTCAAGGTAACAAGAACTACACGTGTGCATTTTACTATTGGTACATATTCTGATTTTGTTGATTGTTATGTTGTACCTATGCAAGCTTGTTCTTTGTTACTTGGTAGACCTTGCAATTTGATAGAGAATCTGTTCATAATGGTAAAACTAATCAGTATTCTCTTATGCGTGATGAAAAGAAATTGGTCTCAAACCTATGACTTCTGAACAAATATTAAAAGATGATCTTGTTAGAGCTAGTAGAGTAAAAAACGAGGAGCAACATAAGAGTGAAAATCAGATTGTTGCTGCAGATTTTGTGCCACATAAGACTTATACTAAATCTGATTCGAACCATGCTACTGAAATTCGTTTGAAAAATCCTTGTTTGCTTGCTAGCAAATCTGATATTGCTGCACTTGATGTGAACACTACTCAATGCTATGCTATTATTTGCAAAGAAGTTCTGTTTTCATTTGAGGATGCCTCCTTCTTTGCCACCTGCGGTTGTTAACTTTTTGCAGGAATTCATTGATGTGTTCCCACAAGATGTTCCCCCTGGACTACCACCTATTCGTGGCATAGAACATCAGATTGACTTGATTCCAGGAGCTTCGCTGCCCAACCGTGCGCCATATCGTACCAATTCTGAAGAGACCAAAGAGATTCAGCGAAAAATTTAGGTTCTCCGAGATAAAGGTTACATTCGTGAGTCTCTTAGCCCATGTGTTGTTCCTATTATCTTGGTACCTAAGAAAGATGGTTCTTCACGCATCTATACTGATTGTAGAGCTATTAATAATATTACCAATCGATACCATCACCCTATACCTTGTTTAGATGATATGCTTGATGAATTGAGTGGTTCTATTATGTTCTCTAAAGTTGATCTGCGTAGTGGTTACCATCAGATTCGTATGCAAGTAGGAGATGAATGGAAAACAATGTTTAAAACTAAGTTTGGATTATATGAGTGGTTAGTAATGCCTTTTGATTTAACTAATGCACCTAGTACTTTCATGAGACTGATGAACGAAGTTTTACGTGCTTTTATTGGACGTTTTGTGGTGGTATACTTTGATCATATTCTGATTTATAGCAAATCTTTGGAGGATCATTTGGATCATTTACGTGTTGTTTTCAATGATTTACGTGATGCACGTTTGTATGGTAATCTTGAGAAGTGCACCTTTTGCACCAATCGAGTTGCGTTTCTTGGCTATGGTGTTACAACGCAGGGTATTGAAGTTGATCCAGCCAAGATTGAGGCAATTGAGAGTTGGCCGCAGCCAAAGGCGGTCACACAAGTGAGGAGTTTTCTTGGCCTCGCTGGTTTCTATGGGCGCTTTGTGAAAGATTTTGGATCCATTGCTGCGCCACTGAATGAGCTTACAAAGAAGGACATGCCCTTTGTGTGGGGTGATGCACAACAATAAGCCTTCATGATATTGAAAGATAAGTTAACACATGCTCCATTACTCCAACTTCCTGATTTCAATAAGATTTTTGAGCTTGAATGTGATGCTAGTGAAATTGGTTGGGCAAACATGTTGCATGATTTAGGGAGAAATTGATTGGGCCTAGTCTGAACTATTCTACTTATGATAAAGAATTATATGCGCTCGTTCGGACATTAGAAACTTGGCAACATTATTTATGTCCTAAAGAATTTATTATACATTCTAATCATGAATCTTTGAAGCATATTCGTGGTCAAGCTAAGTTGAATCACCGCCATGCAAATTGGGTTTAATTTATTGAGTCTTTTCCTTATGTTATCAAACACAAAAAGGGTAAAGATAATGTTATTGCTAATGCATATAAACTTGAGCTTCCTGCAGAACTGGGTCTGGTTAGTCCTACATTTAACATTGCAGATTTGAAGCCTTACTTTGGTGAAGAAGATGAGCTTGCGTCGAGGACGACTTCAATTCAAGAAGGGGGGCATGATGAGGACATCCCATCTATTGATACAACTATTGTACCTACAGCCACACAAATACAAGGACCAATCACTCGAGCTCGTGCCAAACAACTTAACTATCAGGTACTTTCGTTTCTTGGAACTATTAGGAATGCTGCCTAAATCAGATGTGTTTGTTACTCTTAGGAATGATGGACCTAGCATGGATGAGGAGGACAAGAATTGGAGCATGATCACATATGGAGGAGATGGCAGCAAACATGTGAGGATTGAAGAGGACGCCCCAAGTGGAGATTTCGGAACTTTGAAGCCACCATAATGATGATTGAAGACTTGAACGAAATATACAAGCTACACTTCATAATTTTGTCTGTAGCATAATATGGTGTTGCGTCACCTTTAGTTTTGGACCAGGCCCATGTCATTTTCGCAGGAATTAAGACAGCCACTTTTTAGAGTCCGTATTGAAGGAGGAAAGGCCTTTCTAGGGTTTGGTTCGGCCACCATACATATGGCTGGCCGAAACCCCACCTTTTCCTCCTTTAAATAGCCCCATAGCCATCACGTTTAGACTCAGATTTTGATTAGACTAAAAGTTAACCATTGCTGCAACTCTCGTGTACTTCTTTTGAGGTCAACGCCCAAAACAAGATCGACTATTCGGAATCCCACCTTATTCAATCAAGTTTTCATCTATATCCGCAATATTCTGATTGCATCATTAGTTCTTACATGTTCCCGATTTCAGGTAGGAATTAAGACCCTCGTTGGTTAGGCTGATCGTGCATCCGCAAGATCAGTAACTCCCGGAGATTGTCCTAGCGATTGCATTGGCGCACGAGCTTTGCACGTGTAGTCGGATCGTCAAAAACGAACTCCACCAACAAATCGACTTATCCTTCATCTCATCGAAAGATCGGCCACCTTTGCCCTATCAAGGCGCCTTGATCTGGTGAAGGGGGCTGCGGGGATTGGCTCTCGCGTGGGTGAATGGAGGGAATCCCCTGCTTGTGACGGTAAAGCACACGTCCGTTGGGAACCCCAAGAGGAATGTATGATGAGTACAGCAGCGAGTTTTCCCTCAGTAAGAAACCAAGGTTATCGAACCAGTAGGAGATGAAGACCACGTGAAGGTTGTTGGTGAAGGAGTGTAGTGCGGCGCAACACCAGGGATTCCGGCGCCAACGTGGAACCTGCACAACACAATCAAACTACTTTGCCCCAACTTAATAGTGAGGTTGTCAATCTCACCGGCTTGCTGAAAACAAAGGATTAAACGTATGGTGTGGAAAATGATGTTTGCTTGCGGAAAACAAAAGAGAACAATGATTGCAGTAGGTTGTATTTCAGATGTAAAAGAATGGACCGGGGTCCACAGCTCACTAGTGGTGTCTCTCCAATAAGATAAATAACATGTTGGGTAAACAAATTACAGTTGGGCAATTGACAAATAGAGAGGGCATAACAATGCACATACATATCATGATGACTACTATGAGATTTACTTAGGGCATTACGACAAAGAACATAGACCGCCATCCAGCATGCATCTATGCCTAAAAAGTCCACCTTCGGGTTAGCATCCGCACCGATTCCAGTATTAAGTTGCAAACAACAGACAATTGCATTAAGTACTGTGCGTAATGTAAACAATACAAATATCTTTAGACAAAGCATTGATGTTTTATCCCTAGTGGAAACAGCACATCCACAACCTTAGAACTTTCTGTCACCGTCCCGCATTCAATGGAGGCATGAACCCACTATCTAGCATAAATACCCCCTCTTGGAGTTACAAATATCAACTTGGCCGGAGCCTCTACTAGCAACGGAGAGCATGCAAGATCATAAATAACATATATGATAGATCAATAATCAACTTGACATAGTATTCCATATTCATCGGATCCCAACAAACACAACATGTAGCATTACAAATAGATGATCTTGATCATGATAGGCAGCTCACAAGATCTAAACATGATGGCATAATAGGAGAAGACAACCATCTAGCTACTGCTATGGACCCATAGTCCAAGGATGAACTACTCACGCATCAGTCCGGAGGCGGGCATGGTGATGTAGAGCCCTCCGGTGATGATTCCCCTCTCCGGCAGGGTGCCGGAGGAGATCTTCTGAACCCCCGAGATGGGTTTGATGGCGGTGGCGTCTCTGGAACTATTCTCGTATTTTGGCTCTCGGTACTAGGGTTTTCGGAGACGAAGGAATAAATAGGCGAAGGGGCAGAGTCGGGGGAGCCAGGGGGCTCCCTCCCCACATGTCGGCGTGGGGGGTCCCACAGCCGCGCCGCCCTATGGTGTGGCCTCCCTGCTGGCCTTCCTCGATTCTTCTTCGGACTTCTGGAACACTCCGTGGAAAATAGGGCCGTGGGCTTTTGTTTCGCCCAATTCCGAGAATATTTGTAAACTAACTTTTCTGAAATCAAAAACAGCAGAAAACAGGAACTGACACTGTGGCATCTTGTTAATAGGTTAGTCCCAAAAAATGCATAAAAACATTATAAAGTATGAATAAAACATGTAGGTATTGTCATAAAACTAGCATGGAACATAAGAAATTATAGATACGTTGGAGACGTATCAAGCATCTCCAAGCTTAGTTCCTACTCACCCTCGAGTAGGTAAACGATAAAAAAGAATAATTTCTGAAGTGACATGCTACCAACATAATCTTGATCAATAGTATTGTAAAGCATATTAGATGAATGAAGTGACTCAAAGCAATGGTTTATAGTTTGCTAACAAAAAGATAATGACTAAACAACTGAATCATATAGCAAAAACTTTTCATGAATAGTACTTTCAAGACAAGCATCAAAAAGTCTTGCATAAGAGTTAACTTATAAAGCAATAGATTCTTAATAAAAGGTTTTGAAGCAACACAAAGGAAGATTTAAGTTTCAGCAATTGCTTTCAACTTTCAATATGTATATCTCATGGATAATTGTCAACACAAAGTAATATGATGAGTGCAATAAGTAAGCATGTAAGAATCAATGCACACAGTTCACACAAGTGTTTGCTTCTAAGATAGAAAGAAGTAGGTAAACTGACTCAACATAAAGTAAAAGAAAGGCCCTTCGCAGAGGGAAGCAGGGATTAAATCATGTGATAGAGCTTTTCAAGTTTTGAAATCATAAAGAGAGCATAAAAATAAAGTTTTGAGAGGTGTTTGTTGTTGTCAACGAATGGTAGTGGGCACTCTAACCCCCTTGTCAAATAGACTTTTAAAGAACGGCTCCCATGAAGGACGTTATCTCTACCAGCAAGGTAGATCATCCCTCTTCTCTTTTGTTTACACATGTATTTTAGTTTTATTTATAGATGACACTCCTTCCAACCTTTTTTTTTCACAAGCCATGGCTAACCGAATCCTCGGGTGCCTTCCAACATTTCACATACCATGGAGGAGTGTCTATTGCAAAATTAAGTTGCTTACTGATAAACCAGGGCAAAACATGTGAAGAGAATTATTAATGAAAATTAATTAATTGGGGCTGGGCACCCCGTTGCCAGCTCTTTTTGCAAAATTATTGGATAAGCGGATGATGCCACTAGTCCATTGGTGAAAGTCTGCCCAACAAGATTGAAAGATAAAACACCACATACTTCCTCATGAGCTATAAAACATTGACACAAATAAGGAGTAATAAAGTTTTGAATTGTCTAAAGGTAGCACATGAAGTATTTACTTGGAATGGCAGAAAAATACCACATAGTAGGTAGTTATGGTGGACACAAATGGCATAGGTTTTGGCTCAAGGTTTTGGATGCACGAGAAGCATTCCCTCTTAGTACAAGGCTTTGGCTAGCAAGGTTGTTTGAAGCAAACACAAGTACAAACCGGTACAGCAAAACTTACATAAGAATATATTGCAACCATTATAAGACTCTACACTGTCTTCCTTGTTGCTCAAACGCTTTTACCAGAAAATATCTAGACCTTAGAGAGACCAATCATGCAAACCAAATTTCAACAAGCTCTACGGTAGTTCTCCACTAATAGGTTTAAACTACATGATGCAAGAGCTTAAACATGATCTACTTGAGAGCTTAAAACAATTTCCAAGTATCAAATTATTCAAGACAATATACCAACTACCACATGAAGCATTTTCTGTTTCGAACCCAATAGCAATAACTGTAGCGGCTTTCAGCTTTTGTCATGAACATTAAAAGTAAGACGAAGAACACCAGTGTTCAAATGAAAAAGCGGAGCGTGTCTCTTTCCCACACAAGCATATTAGGATCCGATTTATTTAGATAATGAAAATAACAAAACGAAAATAAAAGCACACAGACGCTCCAAATAAAGCACATAAGATGTGACGGAATTAAAATATAGTTTCACTAGAGGTGACCTGATAAGTTATTGATGAAGAAGGGGATGCCTTGGGCATACCCAAGCTTAGACGCTTGAGTCTTCTCGAAATATGCAGGGATGAACCACGGGGGCATCTCCAAGCTTAGACTTTTCACTCTTCTTGATCATATTATATCATCCTCCTCTCTTGATCCTTGATAACTTCCTTCACACCAAACTCAAAGCAATCTCATTAGAGGGTTAGTGCATAATCAAAAATTCACATGTTCAGCAAGGACACAATCATTCCCAACACTTCTGGACATTACCCAAGGTTACTGAAATTTAATGGAGCAAAGAAACCCACTCAAACACAGTAAAAGAGGCAATACGAAATAAAAGGCAGAATCTGTCAAAACAGAACAGTCTGTAAAGACGAATTTTTTCGAGGCACTTAACATGCTCAGATGGAAAAGCTCCAGTAGAATGAAAGTTGCGTACATATCTGAGGATTACTCATGAATTTTTTCAAGATTTTTAGATTTTCCTACAGAGAGAAAAACGCAAAACCGTGACAGCTAGAAATCTGTTTCTGCGCAGAAATCCAAATCTAGTATCAACTTTCTATCAAAGACTTTACTTAGCACAACAATGAGAGAAAATAAAGATACAAAGGTATTGCTACAGTAGTAACAAGCACGTTGACTCAAATATAAAACAAAAATTGCAGAAATAAAATAATGGGTTGTCTTCCATAAGCGCTTTTTTTAACGCCTTTCAGCTAGGCGCAGAAAGTAAAAATCAAGTAACATCAAGAGAAGAAGCATCAACATCATAATTTGTTCTAATAATAGAATCAAAAGGCATCTTCATTCTCTTTCTAGGGAAGTGTTGCATACCTTTCTTAAGAGAGAATTGATATTTAATATTTCCTTCTTTCATATCAATAATAGCACCAACGGTTCGAAGAAAGGGTCTTCCCAAAACAATAGGACAAGATGCTTTGCATTCAATATCCAAAACAACAAAATCAATGGGGACAAGGTTATTGTTAACCGTAATGTGAATATTGTCAATTCTCCCCAAAGGTTTCTTTATAGAATTATCAGCAAGATTAACATCCAAATAACAACATTCCAAAGGTGGCAAGTCAAGCATATCATAAAGTTTCTTAGGCATAACAGAAATACTTGCACCAAGATCACATAAAGTATTACAATCAAAATCATTGACCTTCATTTTAATGATGGGCTCCTGATACGTCTCAAACGTATCTATAATTTCTTATTTTCCATGCTTGTTTTATGACAATACCTACATGTTTTGTTCACACTTTATGATGATTTTATGCATTTTTCGGAACTAACCTATTGACGAGATGCCGAAGTGCCAGTTCCTGTTTTCTGCTATTTTTGGTTTCAGAAATCCTAGTAAGGAAATATTCTCGGAATCGGACGAAATCAACGCCCAGAACCTTATAATTCCACGAAGCTTCCAGAACACCGGAGAGGGGCCAGAGGAGAGGCCCAGGGCCACCACACATGGTGACGGCGCGGCCCAAGGGGGGGCCCTACTGTGTGGGTCCCCCGTGGCCCTTCCGACTCCGCCTCTTCGCCTATTTAAGCCTCCTTGACCTAAAACCTCGATACGGAAAAGCCACGATACGAGAAAAGTTCCAGAGCCGCCGCCATCGCGAAGCCAAGATTCGGGGGACAGAAGTCTCTGTTCCGGCACGCCGCCGGGATGGGGAAGTGCCCCCGGAAGGCATCTCCATCGACACCACCGCCATCTTCATCAACGCTCGCTGTCTCCTATGATGAGGAGGGAGTAGTTCTCCCCGAGGCTAAGGGCTGTACCGTAGCTATGTGGTTCATCTCTCTCTCCCATGTGATCTTTATGTGATCATGAGCTTTGTGATCTAGTTGAATATCATCTATGTGCTACTCTAGTGATGTTATTAAAGTACTCTATTCCTCCTCCATGATGTAATGTTGACAGTGTGTGCATCATGTAGTACTTGGCGTAGTTTATGATTGTGATCTCTTGTAGATTATGAAGTTAACTATTACTATGATGGTATTGATGTGATCTATTCCCCCTTTCATAGCTTGATGGTGACAGTGTGCATGCTATGTTAGTACTCGGTATAATTGCGTTGGTCTATCATGCACTCTAAGGTTATTTAAATATGAACATCGAATGTTGTGGAGCTTGTTAACTCCGGCATTGAGGTGCTCTTGTAGCCCTACACAATTAATGGTGTTCATCATCCAACAAGAGAGTGTAGAGTGGTTTTATTATGTGATCAATGTTGAGAGTGTCCACTAGTGAAAGTATGATCCCTAGGCCTTGTTTTCAAATACTGCAATCATCGCTTATTTAATGTTTTACTGCATCTTTACTTCCTGCAATATTACTACCATCAACTGCATGCCAGCAAGCTATTTTCTGGTGCCGTTACTACTACTCATATTCATTCATACCACTTGTATTTCACTATCTCTTCGTCGAACTAGTGCACCTATACATCTGACAAGTGTATTAGGTGTGTTGGGGACACAAGAGACTTCTTGTATCGTGATTGCAGGGTTGCTTGAGAGGGATATCTTTGACCTCTTCCTCCCTGAGTTCGATAAACCTTGGGTGATCCACTTAAGGGAAAACTTGCTGCTGTTCTACAAACCTCTGCTCTTGGAGGCCCAACACTGTCTACAGGAAAAGGAGTGTGCGTAGACATCAAGCTATTTTCTGGCGCCGTTGCCGGGGAGGTAAGGTAAAAGGTATTCACATCCTCCGACTACTAAGCTATCTCTTAGTCTTGTTGCCGGTGTGTGAGTGCTCGAAGCTATTTCCTTTAGATCCTGCAATTGCATCTTTTTGTTTATTGTTTACACTAGTAAGGCATAATGGAAAACAACAAAAATATGAGAGATCTTTATGAACTTTATCTTGAATTAGGACATGATGTGTTTGAAGAGAAAATTAAAAAACCTATGGAACTTTATATGCATGATAATGCCAATGTTATTAGTATGAATGCTTTGAACACCATTGTTGCTAACGCTATGGAAGAATTTCAGCTTGGGGAAGCTGGTTTTGATGAGCATGATATTTTTAGTCCCCCAAGCATTGAGGAGAAAATTTTCTTTGATGATACTTTGCCTCCTATTTATGATGATTATAATGATAGTGGTCTTTTGGTGCCACCTACTATGGAGAGTAAATTTTATTATGATTATACTATGCCTCCTACACTTGATGAGAATAATAATGATAGCTACTTTGATGAATTTGCTCCCACTATTACTAATAAAATTGATTATGCTTATGTGGAGAGTAATAATTTTATGCATGAGACTCATGATAAGAATGTTTAATTTGATAGTTATATTGTTGAGTTTGCTCATGATGCTACTGGATATTATTATGAGAGAGGAAAATATGGTTGTAGAAATTTTCATGTTACTAAAACACCTCTCTATATGCTGAAATTTTTGAAGTTACACTTGTTTTATCTTTCTATGCTTGTTGCATTATGCTTCATGAATTTGTTTATTTACAAGATTCCTTTTCATAGGAAGTGGGTTAGGCTTAAATTTGTTTCATACTTGCTTTTTGATGCTCTCTTTTGCTTCAACTCTTATTTCTTGGGAGTGCATCATTAAAACTGCTGAGCCCATCTTAATGGCTATAAAGAAAGCACTTCTTGGGAGATAACCCATGCTTTTTATTTTGCTACTGTTTTGCTGTGTCTTGGAAGTTGTTACTACTGTAGCAACCTCTCCTTATCTTTATTTTATTGCATTGTTGTCCCGAGTAAAGTCTTTGATAGTAAGGTTCATACTAGATTTGGATTATTGCGCAGAAACAGATTTCTTGCTGTCACGAATTTGGGCAGGGTTCTCTGTAGGTAACTCAGAAAAATCTGCCAATTTACGTGAGTGATCCTCAGATATGTAAGCAACTTTCATTCAATTTGAGCATTTTCATCCGAGCAAGTCTGGTGCCTCTAAAAAATTCGTATTTACTGAGACCGTTCGTTTTGACGATTCTGCCTTTTATTTCGCATTGCCTCTTTTGCTTGTGTTGGATAGATTTATTTGTTCCATTAACTTCCAGTAGCTTTGAGAAATGTCCAGAAGTGTTAAGAATGATTGTGTCACCTCTGAACATGTGAATTTTTGATTATGCACTAACCCTCTAATGAGTTTGTTTTGAGTTTGGTGTGGAGGAAGTTTTCAAGGGCCAAGAGAGGAGGATGATACAATATGATCAAGAAGAGTGAAAAGTCTAAGCTTGGGGATGCCCCCGTGGTTCATCCCTGCATATTTCAAGAAGACTCAAGCATCTAAGCTTGCGGATGCCCAAGGCATCTCCTTCTTCATCGACAACTTATCAGGTCACCTCTAGTGAAACTATATTTTTATTCCGTCACATCTTATGTGCTTTACTTGGAGCGTCTGTGTGCTTTTATTTTCATTTTGTTATTTTCATTCTATGAATAAATTCATGCTTGTGTGGGAGAGAGACACGCTCCGCTGTTTGATGCGTGTAGTTGACACGTCCGTTGGGAACCCCAAGAGGAAGGTGTGATGCGCACAGCAGCAAGTTTCCCTCAGTAAGAAACCAAGGTTTAATCGAACCAGTAGGAGTCAAGAAGCACGTTGAAGGTTGTTGGTGGCGGAGTGTAGTGCGGCGCAACACCAGGGATTCCGGCGCCAACGTGGAACCTGCACAACACAATCACAGAACTTTGCCCCAACGTAACAGTGAGGTTGTCAATCTCACCGGCTTCCTGTAAACAAAGGATTAGATGTATAGTGTGGATGATGATGGTTGTTTGCGAAGAACAGTGAGAGAACAATTGCAAGCAGATTGTATTTCAGATGTAAAGAATAGGACCGGGGTCCACAGTTCACTAGTGGTGTCTCTCCCATAAGATAGCGAGATGTTGGGTGAACAAATTACGATTGGGCAATTGACAAATAAAGAAGGCATAACAATGCACATACATATATCATGATGAGTACTATGAGATTTAATCGGGGCATTACGACAAAGTACATAGACCGATATCCAGCATGCATATATGCCTAAAAAGTCCACCTTCAGAGTTATCATCCGAACCCCTCCGGTATTAAGTTGTAAACAACGAGACAATTGCATTAAGTATGGTGCGTAATGTAATCAACACAAATATCCTTAGACAAAGCATCGATGTGTTATCCCTAGTGGCAACAAGCACATCCACAACCTTAGAACTTTCTCGTCACTTGTCCCGGATTTAATGGAGGCATGAACCCACTATCGAGCATAAATACTCCCTCTTGGAGTCACAAGTATCAACTTGGCCAGAGCCTCTACTAGGAACGGAGAGCATGCAAGAACATAAATAACATATATGATAGATTGATAATCAACTTGACATAGTATTCAATATTCATCGGATCCCAACAAACACAACATGAAGGATTACAAATATATGATCTTGATCATGATAGGCAGCTCACAAGATCTAACATGCTAGCGCAATGAGGAGAAGACAACCATCTAGCTACTGCTATGGACCCATAGTCCAGGGGTGAACTACTCACACATCGATCCGGAGGCGATCATGGCGATGAAGAGACCTCCGGGAGATGATTCCCCTCTCCGGCAGGGTGCCGGAGGCGATCTCCTGAATCCTCCGAGATGGGATTGGCGGCGGTGGCGTCTCTGGAAGGTTTTCCGTATCGTGGCTCTTGGTACTGGGGGTTTCGCGACGAAGACTTTAAGTAGGCGGAAGGGCGGATTCGGGAGAGTCACGGGGGCCCCACACGCTAGGGCCGCGCGGGCCCCCCTTAGGCCGCGCCGCCCTAGTGTGGCGGCGCCCCGTGGCCCCACTTCGTCTCTCCTCCGGTCTTCTGGAAGCTTCGTGGATAAATAGGCCCCTGGGCGTTGATTTCGTCCAATTCCGAGAATATTTCCTTACTAGGATTTCTGAAACCAAACACAGCAGAAAACAGCAACTGGCTCTTCGGCATCTCGTCAATAGGTTAGTGCCAGAAAATGCATAATAATGACATATAATGTGTATAAAACATGTGAGTATCATCATAAAAATAGCATGGAACATAAGAAATTATAGATACGTTTGGAACGTATCAAGCATCCCCAAGCTTAGTTCCTACTCGCCCTCAAGTAGGTAAACGATAACAAAGATAATTTCTGAAGTGACATGCTATCATAATCTTGATCATACTATTGTAAAGCATATGAGATGAATGCAGCGATTCGAAGCAATGATGAAGATAATGAGTAAACAAATGAATCATATAGCAAACACTTTTCATGAATAATACTTTCAAGACAAGCATCAATAAGACTTGCATAAGAGTTACTCATAAAGCAATAAGTTCAAAGTAAAGGCATTGAAGCAACACAAAGGAAGATATAAGTTTCAGCGGTTGCTTTCAACTTCAACATGTATATCTCATGGATAATTGTCAACACAAAGCAATATAACAAGTGCAATAGGTAAACATGTAAGAATCAATGCACCCAGTTGATACAAGTGTTTGCTTCTAGGATAGAAAGAATAGGCAAACTGACTCAACAATAAAGTAGAAGATAGGCCATTCGCAGAGGGAAGCATTGATTACTATATTTGTGCTAGAGCTTTTAATTTTGAAAACAAGAAACAATTTTGTCAACGGTAGTAATAAAGCATATGTGTTATGTATAAGACATCTTATAAGTTGCAAGCCTCACGCATAGTATACTAATAGTGCTCGCACCTTGTCCTAATTAGCTTGGATTAACACCGATTATCATTGCATAGCATATGTTTCAACCAAGTGTCACAAAGGGGTACCTCTATGCCGCCTGTACAAAGGTCTAAGGAGAAAGCTCGCATTGGATTTCTCGCTTTTGATTATTCTCAACTTAGACATCCATACCGGGACAACATAGACAACGAGATAATGGACTCCTCTTTAATGCATAAGCATTCAACATCGGTTAATATTCTCATAAGAGATTGAGGATTAGTTGTCCACACTCGAAACTTCCACCATGAATCATGGCTTTAGTTAGCGGCCCAATGTTCTTCTCTAACAAGTATGCATACTCAAACCATTTGATTGTGAGAACCGCCCTTACTTCGGACAAGACGAACATGCATAGCAACTCACATGATATTCAACAAAGGTAAAAGAGTTGATGGCGTCCCCAGAAAACATGGTTACCGCTCAACAAGCAACTTATTAAGAAATAAGACACATAAGTACATATTCTTCACCACGATAGTTTTTAAGCTATTTGTCCCATGAGATATATATTGCAAAGGCAAAGAATAGAAATTTTAAAGGTAGCACTCAAGTAATTTACTTTGGAATGGCGGAGAAATACCATGTGGTAGGTAGGTATGGTGGACACAAATGGCATAGTTATTGGCTCAAGGATTTGGATGCACGAGAAGAATTCCTCTCAATACAAGGCTAGGATAGCAAGGTTGTTTGAAGCAAACTCAAGTATAAAAGGTGCAGCAAAGCTCACATATGAACATATTGTAACTATTATAAGACTTTACATTGTCTCCTTGTTGTTCAAACACCTCAAACAGAAAATATCTAGACTCTAGAGATCAATCATGCAACCAAATTTTAACAAGCTCTATGTAGTTATTCATTAATGAGTACAAGGTACATGATGCAAGAGCTTAAACAAGATCTATATGAGCACAACAATTGCGAAGTATCACATTATTCAAGACATTAAACCATTTACCACATGCGGCATTTTCCGTTTCCAACCATATAACAATGAATGAAGTAGTTCAACTTTCGCAATGAACATTAAAGATAAAGCTAAGAACATATGTGTTCATACGAAACAGCGGAGCGTGTCTCTCTCCCAAACAAAGAATGCTAGGATCCGAATTTATTCAAAAAAAAAAAAAAAAAAAAAAACAGACGCTCCAAGTAAAGCACATAAGATGTGACGGAATAAAAATATAGTTTCACTAGAGGAACCTGATAAGTTGTCGATGAAGAAGGGATGCCTTGGGCATCCCCAAGCTTAGTCGCTTGAGTCTTCTTAAAATATGCAGGGATGAACCACGGGGCATCCCCAAGCTTTGACTTTTCACTCTTCTTGATCATATTGTATCATCCTCCTCTCTTGACCCTTGAAAACTTCCTCCACACCAAACTCGAAACAAACTCATTAGAGGGTCAGTGCATAATTCATATATTCAGAGGTGACATAATAATTCTTAACACTTCTGGACATTGCACAAAGCTACTGAAATTTAATGGAACAAAGAAATCCATCAATCATAGCAAAACAGGCAATGCGAAATAAAAGGCAGAATCTGTCAAAACAGAATAGTCCGTAAAGACGAATTTTAAAGTGGCACCAGACTTCCTCAGATGAAAATTCCCAAATTGAATGAAAGTTACGTACATATCTGAGGCTCACGCACGTAAATTGGCAGATTTATTTAAATTTTCTACAGAGACTACTGCTCAAATTCGTGACAGCAAGAAATCTGTTCCTGCGCAGTAATCCAAATCTAGTATTGGCTTTACTATCAAAGACTTTACTTGGCACAACAATGCAATAAAATAAAGATAAGGAGAGGTTGCTACAGTAGTAAACAACTTCCAAGACTCAAATATAAAATAAAGTGCATAAGTAAAATAATGGGTTGTCTCCCATAAGCGCTTTTCTTTAACGCCTTTCAGCTAGGCGCAAAAAGTGTATATCAAGTATTATCAAGAGACGAAGCATCAACATCATAATTTGTTCTAATAATAGAATCATAAGGTAACTTTATTCTCTTTCTAGGGAAGTGTTCCATACCTTTCTTGAGAGGAAATTGATATTTAATATTACCTTCCTTCATATCAATGGTAGCACCAACGAGTTCGAAGAAAAGGTCTTCCCAATATAATGGGACAAGATGCATTGCATTCAATATCCAAGACAACAAAATCAACGGGGACAAGGTTATTTTTAACCATAATACGAACATTATCAATCCTCCCCAAAGGTTTCTTTATAGCGTTATCAACAAGATTAACATCCAAATAACAATTTTTCAATGGTGGCAAGTCAAGCATATCATAAATTTTCTTAGGCATAACAGAAATACTTGCACCAAGATCACATAAAGCATTACAATCAAAATCATTGACCCTCATCTTAATGATGGGCTCCCAACCATCTTCTAACTTCCTAGGAATAGAAGTTTCAAGTTTTAGTTTCTCTTCTCTAGCTTTTATGAGAGCATTTGTAATGTGTTTTGTAAAGGCCAAATTAATAGCACTAGCATTGGGACTTTTAGCAAGATTTTGTAAGAACTTTATAACTTCAGAGATGTAACAATCATCAAAGTCTAAACCATTATGATCTACAGCAATGGGATCATTATCCCCAATATTTTGAAAAATTTCAGCAGTTCTATCAATTTCAGCGAGTTTAGCGAGTTTCGGTGCAATTTTGCACGCTTTGCACCAGGAGTAGTAACATTGCCAACACCAATTATTTTACCATTGATAGTAGGAGGTGTAGCAACATGTGAAGCATTAACATTACTAGTGGTGGTAATAGTCCAAACTTTAGCTACATTATTCTCTTTAGCTAGTTTTTCGTTTTCTTCTCTTTCCCACCTAGCATGCAATTCAGCCATCAATCTAATATTCTCATTAATTCGAACTTGGATGGAATTTTCTGTAGTAACAATCTTATTATCAATATCCTTATTAGGCATAACTTTCAATTTTAAAAGATCAACATCAGAGGCAAGTCTATCAACCTTAGAAGCAAGAATATCAATTTTATCAAGCTTTTCCTCAACATATTTGTTAAAAGCAGTTTGTGTACTAATAAATTCTTTAAGCATGGCTTCAAGACCAGGGGGTACACTCCTATTATTGTTGTAAGAATTCCCATAAGAATTCCCATAACTATTACCATTAGCAGAAGGATATGGCCTATAGTTGTTACCAGAATTATTTCTATAAGCATTGTTGTTGAAATTATTATTTTTAATGAAGTTCACATCAACACATTCTTCTTGGGCAACCAATGAAGCTAAAGGAACATTATTAGGATCAACATTAGATCTACCATTCACAAGCATAGACATAATAGCATCAATCTTATCACTCAAGGAGGAGGTTTCTTCAACAGAATTTACCTTCTTACCTTGTGGAGCTCTTTCCG
Source organism: Lolium rigidum (assembly GCF_022539505.1). NCBI lineage: Eukaryota > Viridiplantae > Streptophyta > Magnoliopsida > Poales > Poaceae > Lolium > Lolium rigidum. Next base: position 171,261,559 of record NC_061513.1, on the reverse strand, counting down.
TGTGCCATTAGAGTAATTTGTCATCATATCATCAAGAAGCTTTGTTGCCGCCCCCAAAGTAATGGACATAAAGGTACCTCCAGCAGCTGAATCCAATAGGTTCCGCGAAGAAAAATTCAATCATGCATAAAAGGTTTGGATGATCATCCAAGTAGTCAGTCCATGGGTTGGACAATTCTTCACCAAAGATTTCAGTCTCTCCCATGCTTGAGCAACATGTTCATTATATAATTGCTTAAAATTCATTATGCTACTTCTCAAAGATATAATTTTAGCGGGAGGATAATATCTACCAATAAAAGCGTCCTTGCATTTAGTCCATGAATCAATACTATTTCTAGGTAGAGATAGCAACCAATCTTTAGCTCTTCCTCTTAAAGAGAAAGGAAACAATTTTAATTTTATAATGTCACCATATACATCCTTATACTTTTGCATTTCACATAGTTCAACAAAATTATTAAGATGGGCAGCAGCATCATCAGAACTAACACTAGAAAATTGCTCTCTCATAACAAGATTCAGTAAAGCAGGTTTAATTTCAAAGAATTCTGCTGTAGTAGCAGGTGGAGCAATAGGTGTGCATAAGAAATCATTATTATTTGTGCTAGTGAAGTTACACAACTTAGTATTCTCAACAGTACCCGATTTAGCAGTAGTAAATAAAGCAAACTAAATAAAGTAAATGCAAGTAACTAATTTTTTTGTGTTTTTGATATGGAGAACAAGACAGTAAATAAAGTAAATCTAGCAACTAATTTTTTGTGTTTTTAATATAAGAAGCAAACAAAGCAGTAAATAAAGTAAAGCAAGACAAAAACAAAGTAAAGAGATTGGAAGTGGAGACTCCCCTTGCAGCGTGTCTTGATCTCCCCGGCAACGGCGCCAGAAATTTGCTTGATGCGTGTAGTTGACACGTCCGTTGGGAACCCCAAGAGGAAGGTGTGATGCGCACAGCAGCAAGTTTCCCTCAGTAAGAAACCAAGGTTTAATCGAACCAGTAGAAGTCAAGAAGCACGTTGAAGGTTGTTGGTGGCGGAGTGTAGTGCGGCGCAACACCAGGGATTCCGGCGCCAACGTGGAACCTGCACAACACAATCACAGAACTTTGCCCCAACATAACAGTGAGATTGTCAATCTCACCGGCTTGCTGTAAACAAAGGATTAGATGTATAGTGTGGATGATGATGGTTGTTTGCGAAGAACAGTAGAGAACAATTGCAGCAGATTGTATTTCAGATGTAAAGAATAGGACCGGGGTCCACAGTTCACTAATGGTGTCTCTCCCATAAGATAGCAGATGTTGGGTGAACAAATTACAGTTGGGCAATTGACAAATAAAGAAGGCATAACAATGCACATACATATATCATGATGAGTACTATGAGATTTAATCAGGGCATTACGACAAAGTACATAGACCGCTATCCAAGCATGCATCTATGCCTAAAAAGTCCACCTTCAGAGTTATCATCCGAACCCCTCCGGTATTAAGTTGTAAACAACGAGACAATTGCATTAAGTATGGTGCGTAATGTAATCAACACAAATATCCTTAGACAAAGCATCGATGTTTTATCCCTAGTGGCAACAACACATCCACAACCTTAGAACTTTCTGTCACCTGTCCCGCATTTAATGGAGGCATGAACCCACTATCGAGCATAAATACTCCCTCTTGGAGTCACAGGTATCAACTTGGCCGAGCCTCTACTAGCAACGGAGAGCATGCAAGAACATAAATAACATATATGATAGATTGATAATCAACTTGACATAGTATTCAATATTCATCGGATCCCAACAAACACAACATGAAGGATTACAAATAGATGATCTTGATCATGATAGGCAGCTCACAAGATCTAACATGATAGCGCAATGAGGAGAAGACAACCATCTAGCTACTGCTATGGACCCATAGTCCAGGGGTGAACTACTCACACATCGATCCGGAGGCGATCATGGCGATGAAGAGACCTCCGGGAGATGATTCCCCTCTCCGGCAGGGTGCCGAAGGCGATCTCCTGAATCCCCCGAGATGGGATTGGCGGCGGCGGCGTCTCTGGAAGGTTTTCCGTATCGTGGCTCTCGGTACTGGGGGTTTCGCGACGAAGACTTTAAGTAGGCGGAAGGGCGGAGTCGGGAGAGTCACGGGGGGCCCACACGCTATGGCCGCGCGGGCCCCCCTTAGGCCGCGCCGCCCTAGTGTGGCGGCGCCCCGTGGCCCCACTTTGTCTCTCCTCCGGTATTCTGGAAGCTTTGTGGAAAAATAGGCCCCTGGGCGTTGATTTCGTCCAATTCCGAGAATATTTCCTTACTAGGATTTCTGAAACCAAAAACAGCAGAAAACAACAACTGGCTCTTCGGCATCTCGTCAATAGGTTAGTGCTGGAAAATGCATAATAATGACATATAATGTGTATAAAACATGTGAGTATCATCATAAAAGTAGCATGGAACATAAGAAATTATAGATACGTTTGGGACGTATCACTGTTGCATATGAACACATGTGTTCTTAGCTTTACTTTTAATGTTCATGGCGAAGGTTGAAACTGCTTCGTTAATTGTTATATGGTTGGAAACAGAAAATGCTTCATGTGGTAAATGGTATAATGTCTTGAATAATTTGATACTTGGCAATTGTTGTGCTCATATAGATCATGTTTAAGCTGTTGCATCATGTACTTTGTACCCATTAATGAAGAACTACATAGAGCTTGTTAAAATTTGGTTTGCATGATTGGTCTCTAGAGTCTAGATATTTTCTGGTTAAGGTGTTTGAACAACAAGGAGACGATGTAAAGTCTTATAATGCTTGCAATATGTTCATATGTAAGCTTTGCTGCACTGTTTTATACTTGAGTTTGCTTCAAACAACCTTGCTAGCCTAGCCTTGTATTGAGAGGAATTCTTCTCGTGCATCCAAATCCTTGAGCCAAAAACTATGCCATTTGTGTCCACCATACCTACCTACTACATGGTATTTCTCTGCCATTCCAAAGTAAATTACTTGAGTGCTACCTTTAAAAATTCTATCCTTTGTCTTTGCAATATATAGCTCATGGGAAAATAGCCTTAAAAACTATTGTGGTGAAGAATATGTACTTATGTGTCTTATTTCTTAATAAGTTGCTTGTTGAGCGTTAACCATGTTTCTGGGGACGCCATCAACTTTTACCTTTGTTGAATATCATGTGAGTTTCTATGCATGTTCGTCTTGTCTGAAGTAAGGGCGATTTTCATGATCAAATGGTTTGAGTATGCATATTGTTCAAGAAGAACATTGGGCCGCTAACTAAAGCCATGATCCATGGTGGAAGTTTCAGTTTGGACAATCAATCCTCAATCTCTTATGAGAATTTTATCTGTTGTTGAATGCTTATGCATTAAAGAGGAGTCTATTATCTGTTGTCTATGTTGTCCCGGTATGGATGTCTAAGTTGAGAATAATCAAAAGCGAGAAATCCAATGCGAGCTTTCTCCTTAGACCTTTGTACAGGCGGCATAGAGGTACCCCTTTGTGACACTTGGTTGAAACATATGCTATGCAATGATAATCCATGTTAATCCAAGCTAATTAGGACAAGGTGCGAGCACTATTGGTAATCTATGCATGAGGCTTGCAACTTATAAGATGTCTTATACATAATACATATGATTTATTACTACCGTTGACAAAATTGTTTCTTGTTTTCAAAATAAAAGCTCTAGCACAAAATAGTAATCCATGCTTCCCTCTGCGAAGGGCCATTCTTTTACTTTATTGTTGAGTCAGTTTACCTATTCTTTCTATCTTAGAAGCAAACACTTGTATCAACTGTGTGCATTGATTCTCACATGTTTACCTATTGCACTTGTTATATTACTTTGTGTTGACAATTATCCATGAGATAAATATGTTGAAGTTGAAAGCAACCGCTGAAACTTATATCTTCCTTTGTGTTGCTTCAATGCCTTTACTTAGAATCTATTGCTTTATGAGTAACTCTTATGCAAGTCTTATTGATGCTTGTCTTGAAAGTACTATTCATGAAAAGTCTTTGCTATATGGTTCAGTTGTTTACTCATTGTCTTTACCATTGCTTTGAATCACTTCATTCATCTCATATGCTTTACAATGGTATTGATCAAGATTATGATAGCATCTCACTTAAGAAATTATCTTTGTTATCGTTTACCTACTTGAGGGCGAGTAGGAACTAAGCTTGGGGATGCTTGATACGTCTCAAACGTATCTATAATTTCTTATGTTCCATGCTTGTTTTATGACAATACCTACATGTTTTGTTCACACTTTATGATGATTTTATGCATTTTCCGGAACTAACCTATTGACGAGATGCCGAAGTGCCGCTTCGTTTTCTGCGTTTTTTGGTTTCGAAATCCTAGTAAGGAAATATTCTCGGAATCGGACGAAATCAACGCCCGTAACCTTATAATTCCACGAAGCTTCCGAACACCGGAGAGGGGCCGGAGGAGAGGCCCGGGGCCACCACACATGGTGACGGCGCGGCCCAAGGGGGGCCCTACTGTGTGGGTCCCCCGTGGCCCTTCCGACTCCGCCTCTTCGCCTATTTAAGCCTCCCTGACCTAAAACCTCGATACTGAAAAGCCACGATACGAGAAAAGTTCCAGAGCCGCCGCCATCGCGAAGCCAAGATTCGGGGGACAGAAGTCTCTGTTTCGGCACGCTGCCGGGACGGGGAAGTGCCCCCGGAAGGCATCTCCATCGACACCACCGCCATCTTCATCAACGTTGCTGTCTCCTATGATGAGGAGGGAGTAGTTCTCCCCCGAGGCTAAGGGTTGTACCGTAGCTATGTGGTTCATCTCTCTCTCCCATGTGATCTTTATGTGATCATGAGCTTTGTGATCTAGTTGAATATCATCTATGTGCTACTCTAGTGATGTTATTAAAGTACTCTATTCCTCCTCCATGATGTAATGTTGACGAGTGTGTGCATCATGTAGTACTTGGCGTAGTTTATGATTGTGATCTCTTGTAGATAATGAAGTTAACTATTACTATGATGGTATTGATGTGATCTATTCCCCCTTTCATAGCTTGATGGTGACGAGTGTGCATGCTATGTTAGTACTCGGTATAATTGCGTTGGTCTATCATGCACTCTAAGGTTATTTAAATATGAACATCGAATGTTGTGGAGCTTGTTAACTCCGGCATTGAAGTGCTCTTGTAGCCCTACACAATTAATGGTGTTCATCATCCAACAAGAGAGTGTAGAGTGGTTTTATTATGTGATCAATTTTGAGAGTGTGTTGACTGCCAAAACCCACCGGCGGGCAGCGGCCTTGTCAACACCGTAGAGCCGGGAAGAGCCTAGAGCTGCGGCTGGCTGAGACCCCTCCGAGCGACGGCCCGCAATGCTCTTCTGGTCACACGCGGCGTTGCGAAGTGCAAGGGCGTGCCACCTGACCTATACCTGGTCGGGAAGGTGATGAAGATGCCTCGCTTAGCTTCCTGCGGGGCATACATGTAAACGTTAAATACGAGCCTCGATCGGCTCTCGGGTTATCTCGTGAATCGGCTCAAAGAGCCGATCCACCCATGATCCGTACGGGGTGCACGAATACTTGGTGGTCCTGCTTGATCAAGATGAAGCTAATGAGATCTACGACGATTTAGGGTTTTCACCGCATAATCGGATCATCCTACTCCAGAGTTGGGCCTTGCGGCCACGCACGGTGCTCGTAAGCCGATCCTAAACAAGGCCAAAAAACCAACATGAAGTTGATCCTAGGAACATCCCGTTTAGGACTTGCGAACGCCACCCTACGTGCCACTTGGATCCTCCCCCTTTGTAAGGCCTAACTATTG
>NC_061513.1:171205073-171255614 GCF_022539505.1 Lolium rigidum | reverse complement strand
CTAAATCGTCGTAGATCTAATCAGCTTTATCTTGATCAAGCAGGACCACCATATATTCGGACACCTCGTCCGGATCATGGGTGGATCGGCTCCTTGAGCCGATTCACGAGATAACCTCGAGAGCCGATCGAGGCTCGTATTTAATGTTTACGTGTGTGCCCTGCAGAAACTAAGCGAGGCATCATCCACACCTTCCCGACCGCGTATAGGTCGGGTGGCACGCCCTTGCGGTTGGCATCGGCGCGTGCGACCAGGAGGCTTTGCGGGCCGTCGCTCTGAGGGACTGGGGCCAGCCGCAGCCCTAGTTGTTCCCGGCTCTACCGTGTTGACCATCTCTGCCCGCCAGGGGGTTTCTGACGTCAACACATTCTGGCACGCCCGGTGGGACCGCCTTCGACATCCACAACATCGCCATCTACATCCGAGATGGCGGAAGACACTCCGGTCACGTACGAGGATCTGCCCGATGAGCTCAAGAAGAAACATGACGAGATCAAGGCAACCCTCGAAGCCGAACTCATCGGCTCCTTCCACCGAACCCGCTCCCATGGCGTCAGGTGGAAGGGTTTCACACCCGAAGGCGCGCTCGATGGAGTGGACCTGTCCGCCCCGTCAGAAGAACGCACCAGGTCGCTGCGGCAGGAGATCAACTACATGGTGGCTCATTCGCTGCACCGCCACTCGAGAGCCTCGGTGAACACCTTGGAGCGTGTCGCTCGCGCGTCGTCAAGGAAATCATGAGCCACCGGTATTCTCCGTCGGGACCAGCCTGCGGGGACTTTCAAGGGAGAGATGCCGCTCCAGCCCCGGCCCGTTCGCATGGGCAGCACCGGAACCGCCGAACGCATCGGCATACGTCGTCTACAAGATTGGTGGTGATCCTAGTGACTACCAATTCCTACCTGAGGCACCCAAGGAGATCCCGCACGGATACGCGTGCGCATACGTACCGGACTGCAACGCCTGGGCACTCTCGAACCAGGCTGCAATATCAGGGGCCTCTGGAACGGCAGGGAGGAACGTCGGGAGCCGATCCCGAGAAGCAATCGTGGCCGGCTAAGTACGCCACCCCGACAAACCTCCAAAGCCCAGCTCCCTGCAGTTGGCTTAGAACCGGAGAAAGCAAGCATGGCTGGTTAAGTATGCCACCCCGGCGAATCTTCGGTGGTTCGACACCTTCGGCCATCACGGCGGATCAGATTTGTGCAATTCGAAAGATCGGCTCGGCATGATGCCGAAAAGGAAGACGTTCGGCTACACCAAGCCGTACCCCAACGGCTACGAACCGATCCCGCTACCACCCAAATATCGGCTCCCGGACTTCACGAAGTTTAGTGGATCAGATGGTTCCAGCTCCATCGAGCATGTGAGCCGGTATTTGGCACAGGCTGGGCACGATCTCGGCGTCGGACGAGTTGCGCGTGAGGTTCTTCGCACGGTCCCTCACGGGATCGGCTTTCGGGTGGTACACATCGCTACCACCGAACTCCATCCGGACTTGGAAGCGATTGGAAGAGCAGTTCCATGAGCAGTATCACTCAGAGGCTTCCGATGTTGGCATTGCCGATCTAGCGCAAGTACGACAGAAGCGCGGGGAGACAAGTGGCGGAATACGTCCAGCGATTCAGGACCATTAGGAACCGATGCTTTTCGGCTCATATAAGTGAAAAAGAAGCGATCGAGTTGGCGGTGGTGGGTCTCTCATCATCAATCAAGGACGTGGCCTCCCAAGCGAGACTACCCTTCGTTGGCGCACATGGTGCGGAGGCTGTCGGCATATGAACAACGCCACCCGGATGTTTACCGGGATAAATTCAAGCGTGCGGTGACCCCGGTTGAGGCGGACGAGGATGAAGGTGCTTGCGGGAGATCGGGAGATAGCGGTGGCTGAATGGACTCGAGCGACGGGCCCCGTGACCTGCAAATGGGTGAAGCCACAAGGCCCTCCAAAAGGGTTCGACTTCGACGTGACCAAGACGGAGCAGATTTTTGATCTCTTGCTCACGGAGAAGCATATAAAGGTACCCGAAGGCCACAAGTTCCCCACGGTGCAAGAGCTGAACGGAAAGCCATACTGCAAATGGCATAACATGTTCTCCCACACCACCAACGACTGCAGGGTGTGTCGGCAGCAGATCCAAATGGCGATAGAAAACGGACGGTTGATTTTCAACCAATACGCCATAAAGGTCGACACACACCCCTTCCCCGCCGTAAACATGGTGGAGTATACTTACCATGGAGGGTGCCAGCCGGATTTCTCGTGCCAAATCAATATGGTAGATCTTGGACACCACGCTGGCAAGGATGGAGATGAGGGCAGCTGCTCTCATAACGAGGATACAGAAGAAGCCGCTCCACGCGATTGGCTCCGCCAAGATGGTAAGCGCTACGTAACAGAGGGCGAAGTGAAGAACATAAGATATCAGCGACCTCTCTCTGATCACCTCCTCAACAAGTATGTGAGTCAGTATGACCAATGCCGACGGTCCGGCAATGATGATGAAAGAGATCGTCTGGCTAGAGAAGCCAGAAGACATCGTCGGCATAATCGCGATGAGGAGGAGCACGAGCGTTGTGCCAAGGAAAAGGCAAGGGAGCAAGACGACGAGGACAGGCACTGGGATTGTCCCTTCTTCAGGCACTGCTGGGATTCGGGAATGAGCCGATTGCCAACCATCGGCAATTGCCCAGAATGCAACCGGAAGAAGAAGGAGGCAGCCAACGTGTCCGTGTTCGAGCGCTTGGGACCTCTCCCGCCACAGAGCAAACGAGCTGAGTCCCCTCGGTTGACAGATCTCGAAGATTCGAAGACGAGGGAGAAGAAGAAGACAGGTATCACCGGCCAAGGTGGTGCCCCGATGGACTCAGCCGTTCCCGAAACGCGGGGTTCAACGATTGCGCGGCCTGGAAGAAGCCGAGAGGTTATACTTGCATACATTGAGGAAGGCAAGGCCTGATCCGGCTGCGAAGGTTCGGCGAACCCTGGATGAAGAGGGTCGTCCACGGAAAATGGAGTGGCGCCCCAAGCAAGGAAAGCCGATGATGAAACATCGGTCGGCACAAACATGGTACTCGTTCTTCCGACAAAGCTTAGCGCTCCACGATTACGCGATGCACTCAAGGTGGGCGACAGCAAGCGCACCAACATGATAAAGTCAGAGATTGGGCTGGTTTTATCTACCGGCCTGAACGAGTAGTAAGAGCACGTCAATGAGCAAACGTGGCGAGGCTGATCCTTGTGATCGGCCCCAAAAAATTTATGAAGGGACATTACAAAACCTTCACCGAGCAAGCAAACGTGGAGGCCGATTCCAGCAATCGGCCAAAATTATCCTCACCAACCATTCTGCCCGGGTTCAACATGTTATCCAACAGAGCCGATACCATCAATTCTCTTGACAGAATCGGCTCCGGGGGGCACCCAGGTAGATAAAACACGAGGATATGCAGTGAAGTGCCTCATTCTTTGGTAATGAGTATTAAACTATGGGGGCCGATGCACAAGTCGGCCGTAAAAAATCTCGGAAAATTCGAAATTTTTTGAGCACAGCCGATGCAGCAGACATCGACTTAAGGATATAAAAGCCGATGCATGGCCATCGACTCAAGAGGAATAACTGTTAGGAGTAACTGTTACGATCAGAGGGTCGATGGAGCACGAAGGGAGATTTTAATGGAAGAACTCCTCAATGGAGTAGTTTAAGGGCTCAGATCCTCTCTTCAAGAACAATGCCAAGAGCAGCCTGGACGTGCAGATCGGGTCAAGGATGAATTGCATGAGATCCACCAAAGGATAGGAGCCGATCTAGCCGGCAAGGTGCAGGAAGAACTGAAGAAGCTCGGGGGGCAGCTCACCTTGAAGCCGATTTATGTTCAAAACGGCTGGTTCTGCATAAAGAGCTCCCTCAGATATAATCAAGCCCAGGTCCATACGGCTAATTTGTGTATCCTCGTCTCTGCTTTGCCTTGGCTGAGACTCGGGGGGCAACAGGCCTGGTCGATGCTCCATTGAGGAACCGATTGGGGTACCATCGGTTGATCGTCGTTGCAACCTTCTTCACAAAATAATGAGCGCTCGCTAAAAGGGATCGGCCGAAACCGGTGGGGGAAATTTAAGGGCTCTCTTGGAAATCCCACAGTATCTACCGAAAAGAGAATCATCAGTTGAAGAATGGAAGGGTAAATGTCGGAGGACCGATGCGTTGCTATCGGCTCGTTACGCATTGGCAAAGGGGACAAATCGGCAAGATCAGTATGAGAGGAAATCGGCTAAGATAAGCTAAAAGGAATCGGCAAAATCAGATTGGGGAAAGTTCTTCATTGATAGATTTCTTACATAAGGAGCTGATTGCTCTCAAAAGGAAGTACTAGGGGATACAGGGCCCCATCTACTACTACTGGTCCTATGCTAGATGTCCTATCTACGGGCCGTCGCTGCCCTCGCCGTCGCCGTCGTCGCCGCTGTCGGCGCTACTCCCGACAGGCTCGTCGTCGCTCCAATGGCCGCCGACCGGGCCCTCATTGTCCTCGTCTTCTTCGTCAGCATCGTCATCGTCACTGTCGAAGTCGCTGAGGTTTCCCGGCCAAGGGCAGAACCGCTTGGCCGGAGGCTCGTCGGAGGAGGTGTCGTCCTCCTCCTCTTCCTCTTCTTCCTCCTCCTCCTCCTCGGGAGAGGGGAAGTCATAGGAGAAGCGATCGTCGTCGCTCTCCTCCTCCGTTGTCCCATCGGCGAGGAAGCGGAGGTCGCTTTCCCCGTCGGTCAAGGACTTGTCGTCCTCTGACCAAAGGGAGAAGTCATGGCTAGACTCCTCCCCGGCCGCAATGGCGCGGCGGATGTTGGCTGCGTGGACCTCCGCCGGGTTCAGCTCCGGCGTCGGCTCGCGAGACGAAGAGGACTGGGTGGAAAGATCCGATGAAGCAGAGGAGGAAGAGGACATGGTGGCGCAGGAGGGCTTTTGGAGCGCTAATGCGAAGAAGATGCAGGAACAAACTGTGCGGAGCGGTTAAATAAAATGGGATATAGTGGAAGTTTAATGCCACAGCAGTTTCCGAGGAAGTGGTGCCTAAAAGAAAAAAAAACTGCCAGGTCACGCGGAGAAGTTGAGAAGGCAGGGCATCATGATGACGGATATCGCAACGGTTCTGCCACGACATGACCCGACGAAAGAAGAGCATAATGATTTTGGAAATGTCATTTCCAAAACCAGGGGGGCATGTGTTATCACCGGAATTTGACCGAGTAGAGGTGGGCCGTGATCAAGATGGACGTGAAGAATATATATATAGAAGAAATACGTGAGTCGGCCTTTTATACCAAGTTGGGCTTAATTGCCCGTGTATCTGTAATATATTAGATCGCATCTTAGTTTAGAAGTTAGAATCTTACTCGTGCACGGTTTGGTGCACGCCCACATTAGAAAGTCCGCTGGACTATAAATATGTATCTAGGGTTTATGGAATAAACAACAACCAACGTTCAACCACAAACAAATCTCGGCGCATCGCCAACTCCTTCGTCTCGAGGGTTTCTACCGGTAAGCACCATGCTGCCTAGATCGCATCTTGCGATCTAGGCAGCACAAGCCTGCCCACGTTGTTCATGCGTTGCTCGTATCGAAGCCTTTTTGATGGCGAGCAACGTAGTTATCTTAGATATGTTAGGGTTAGCATTGTTCCTCATGTTACATGCTTTCGTAGTGCAACCCTTGCATGTCTAGCCGCCCTTACACCTATCTTAGGTGTAGGGGCGGCACCCCGCTTGATCATAGTTTAGTAGATCTGATCCGTTACGGTTGCTCCTTGTTTCATCAAGGATTAGTTTAACATCCGCAATAGTTAGGCCTTACAAAGGGTTGGAGGATCCAGCGGCGTGTAGGGTGGCGTTTGCTAGCCCTAGAAAGGATGTTCCGGGGATCAACCTCATGTTGGTTTTTAGGCCCTGTCTAGGATCGGCTTACGGTCACCGTGCGCGAGCGCGAGGCCCAATCGTGAGTAGGATGATCCGATTATGCGGTGAAAACCCTAAATCGTCGTAGATCTAATCAGCTTTATCTTGATCAAGCAGGACCACCATATATTCGGACACCTCGTCCGGATCATGGGTGGATCGGCTCCTTGAGCCGATTCACGAGATAACCCGAGAGCCGATCGAGGCTCGTATTTAATGTTTACGTGTGTGCCCTGCAGGAAACTAAGCGAGGCATCATCCACACCTTCCCGACCAGGTATAGGTCGGGTGGCACGCCCTTGCGGCTGGCATCGGCGCGTGCGACCAGGAGGCTTTGCGGGCCGTCGCTCTGAGGGACTGGGGCCAGCCGCAGCCCTAGTTGTTCCCGGCTCTACCGTGTTGACCATCTCTGCCCGCCAGGGGGTTTCTGACGTCAACAGTTCCTTGAAGAAAAATTTAATCCTGCATAAAAGGTTTGGATGATCATCCAAGTAGTTAGTCCATGGGTAGGGAAATTCTTTGCCAAAGATTTCATTCTCTCCCATGCTTGGGCAACATGTTCATTATTCAATTGCTTAATGTTCATAATGCTACTTCTCAAAGATATAATTTTAGCAGGAGGATAATATTTTCCAGTGAAAGCATCTTTACATCTAGTCCATGAACTAATACTATTTTTAGGCAAAGATAGCAACCAATCTTTAGCTCTTCCTCTCAAGGAGAAAGGAAACAATTTCAGTTTTATAATATCCCCATCTACATCCTTATACTTTTGCATTTCACAAAGTTCAACAAAATTATTAAGATGGGCAGCAGCATCATCAGTACTAACACCAGAAAATTGCTCTCTCATAACAAGATTTAATAAAGCAGGTTTAATTTCATAAAATTCTGTTGTAGAAGCAGGTGGAGCAATAGGAGTGCATATGAAATCATTATTATTAGTGCTAGTGAAGTCACACAACTTAGTGTTCTCAGGAGTATTCATTTTAGCAATAATAAAATAATTAAAGCAAAACCGAATTAAATAAAGTAAAACAAGAAACTAATTTTTTTTGTGTTTTTGATATAAAGAAAGCAAACAAGACAGAAAATAAAATAAAGCAAGACAAGAAACAAAGTAAAGGGATTGGGTGTGAGAGACTCCCCTTGCAGCGTGTCTTGATCTCCCCGGCAACAGCGCCAGAAAAGTAGCTGCTTGTGACGGTAAAGCACACGTCCGTTGGAAACCCCAAGAGGAAGGTATGATGAGTACAACTGCGAGTTTTCCCTCGGCAAGAAACCAAGGTTATCGAACCGAGTAGGAGATGAAGACCACGTGAAGGTTGTTGGTGAAGGAGTGTAGTGCGGCGCAACACCGGGGATTCCGGCGCCAACGTGGAACCTCGCACAACACAATGAAACTACTTTGCCCCAACTTAACGCAGTGAGGTTGTCAATCTCACCGGCTTGCTGAAAACAAAAGATTAAACGTATGGTGTGAAAAATGATGTTTGCTTGCAGAAAACAAAAGAGAACAATGATTGCAGTAGGTTGTATTTCAGATGTAAAAGAATGGACCGGGGTCCACAGTTCACTAGTGGTGTCTCTCTAATAAGATAAATAACATGTTGGGTAAAAAATTTACAGTTGGGCAATTGACAAATAGAGAGGGCATAAAAATGCACATACATATCATGATGAATACTATGAGATTTACTTAGGGCATTACGACAAAGAACATAGACCGCCATCCAGCATGCATCTATGCCTAAAAAGTCCACCTTCGGGTTAGCACTTCCAGTATTAAGTTGCAAACAACAGACAATTGCATTAAGTATTGTGCGTAATGTAAACAATACAAATATCCTTAGACAAAGCATTGATGTTTTAACCCTAGTGGCAATAACACATCCACAACCTTAGAACTTTCTGTCACTGTCCCAGATTCAATGGAGGCATGAACCCACTATCTAGCATAAATACCCCCTCTTGGAGTTACAAGTATCAACTTGGCCAGAGCCTTTACTAGCAACGGAGAGCATGCAAGATCATAAACAACATATATGATAGATCAATAATCAACTTGACATAGTATTCCATATTCATCGGATCCCAACAAACACAACATGTAGCATTACAAATAGATGATCTTGATCATGATAGGCAGCTCACAAGATCTAAACATGATGGCATAATAGGAGAAAACAACCATCTAGCTAGTGCTATGGACCCATAGTCCAAGGATGAACTACTCATGCATCAGTCCGGAGGCGGGCATGGTGATGTAGAGCCCTCCGGTGATGATTCCCCTCTCCGGCAGGGTGTCGGAGGAGATCTTCTGAACCCCCGGAGATGAGTTTGACGGCGGCGGCGTCTCTGGAACTATTCTCGTATTTTGGCTCTCGGTACTAGGGTTTTCGGAGACGAATGAATAAATAGGCGAAGGGGCAGAGTCGGGGGAGCCAGGGGGCTCCCTCCCCACATGTCGGCGGGCCCACAGCCGCGCCGCCCTATGGTGTGGCCTCCCTGCTGGTCTTCCTCGATTCTTCTTCGGACTTCTGGAACACTCCGTGGAAAATAGGGCCGTGGGCTTTTGTTTCGCCCAATTCCAAGAATATTTGTAAACTAACTTTTCGGAAATCAAAAACAGCAGAAAAATAGGAACTGGCACTGTGGTATCTTGTTAATAGGTTAGTCCCAGAAAATGCATAAAAACATTATAAAGTATGAATAAAACATGTAGGTATTGTCATAAAACTAGCATGGAACATAAGAAATTGTAGATACGTTGGAGACGTATCATCCCCCGCGCTCGAGGGCATTGATACGCCGGGGCAGCGGCCCAGGTGGAGGTGACGACGCCGACCTGGCGGCGGGTGGCGGTCGTCGGTACTGCTTGCCGACTACATGGCTGCGTGGGCGGCGTGGTGGCGGCATGCGAGCTCGCGGTTCGGAGGCCGCCCCGCTTGGCCTACGGACAAGATCTGAAGATGGAGGCTTCTCCCCTCGCTGCTCGTGCGTCCTCCTCGGCCCTGGATCTCCTGTGGTCGGTGGGTGAACCGGAGGTGGGGCTGACCGTGGGAAAACCTTGGCCGACAGCGGCGGCCACGGCGTCGACGACGCTGCGCACCGTTCTCCTTCTAGAAGGCGACTTCGAGGTTTTTCCTCTCCTCCCTTACCTGCCTGTCTCAGGTGAAAACCCAAAGCTCCGGCTTGGGCAGCGCCGGCGCTCTGGCGTCGTACCCTTCTTGAAAGCGCTGCCTTGAGATGGCTGATCAAGTGGATGAGCTCAGCGCGGGTTGGTGGTTGCTGGTAGCGGTTGATCTTTGTGCGACGGTGCGGTGGTTGGTCAAGTTCTTGCCAGGCTCTGCTTTGGCGAGCTGCGGCGACGCTTGGCCATGCCCGGTGCACTAGCTCATCTTCCTCACCGTGTCTTCTGTGGTGACTTCGCCTGGCAGTTTACGTCTCGTTGCGGTGGTTGTTGCTGCGGGCGGCGGTGAAGTCTATGGATGGTGGCATTGAGGCGGTAGTGCCGGAGTCCTCCCCATGACAACATGTCTACCATTGTCCGCGTGTGCTCAAGGGAGCTGCTCCACCTCTAGACGGGAACGGCGCCCTTCAATCCGGGGCGAGAAAGCAAGGTGCTTTTTTCGGAGGTGGACTACGGCAATGTGACATGGATGGCCTCCTCGAGGTTGACAACGGCATGATTCTCCTTCAGCGTGCTTCTTCACTGACTCTGCCTATGCTCTGGTTCAATTGCGGAGCTAGACGAAAGCCATGATGAACAAGTTGTGCTTCTTTTTCCATTTTTTGTTGTTTTCCTTGCCTGTAAACTGTCTTTCAGTGTCGTGTAACCTTGACGTGTTGGCGTTATTAATTTAACGCAGGGCTACGACCTTATATGCAAAAAAAATGTTACTACTATTTGCGATTAAAATATAACAAAGATGTTTGATCGAGTAGCGCCACGCGATAGCTACCGTTATAAGATAAAACACTGTACAAGATTAAGGTATTTTGTAGAATAAAACATTAAGATTGCTGATAACGTAGTATACACATTATATATGCATAGGTATTAGGTAGGTAGGTATGTTGCAAATTGTGGTTGGCACTAGGTGCGATTGAGCCTGGTTATCACTTTATTGCATTGGCCAAGTATCAATAAATGTCTTCCTTTTTTTTTGAAACATGGTACAAAACGTAGACACTCAATTCATCGTCTTCATTCCCTAGCTTCTTATGTTAGTTGGAGATTAATTAGTCCTCGGATAGAAAAACTCCATACGAGGACTCAAATAAGATTTCTTCGGAGGACCAAGGTTTTGCCCTTTATTTGAGCTAGGTTTTCCCTGTATTTGGATGGTTATATATTTTTCTTCAGATTTGGTCGTATATCTCCGGTTAATTAATTGGTGATGTAGTATTGTGTAAGTAATATCCGGCCACGTCTACCCATACATGTCTCACTCCGTTCAATCCAATGCCTCTTGATTTGGAGCCGCCAATATCATACTAACCGGTTGATAGCTCCCATTTCGTTTATTATTAGTTTATTTATTTTGGTTGCATTCCACGTAGTATGTCAATCCCCACCAACGCAGCTAAGCAGCTAACCATACATGATGATATGATAGTAACAACATATACTACAATATTTAGTTCTTGAGACCATATGCATGGTATGCATATGTATGTATGATCTATCTATCTATCACATCCACCGAAAATGATAAATAGATGGATGTGTTTGTGTTCCATTACTCATAATTGACACCACCAAACACCAAACCTGGAAAGATAGGGTCCTCTAGTAGTAATAACTCCAAACATCACTCAATAATTCATGAATTGCCTCCTCCATCTCCCGCGTTTCAAGAAGGATCGCGCTAATAATCGGATGGGCACAACTAGGAACAACAAGATCATGTGATGTGATACTAATGTCATATCTCTTGTCCCCAAATCATACTAACCAAATCCGACACTTACAAGAGCATTGCAAAAATATTAAATTTACGAACATGCTCAAAGGGAAATAGCCATTGCTTTGGACCTATAGAGGTAGACGGAAGGCCGGGAGCCACAAGCTCGATGCCGCTAGCCCTACTCGTATACTTCAACTTTAAGTAGTAATAGAGAAAATGGATGAATTTAGGGGGACGGTCTTTTATGTATTTCTTATAGCGGTTGCTGAAAGCCACTCAAGGAGCTAGCTTGCCCGTTCTAAATGGATAGCCTTGCAAGACCCACTTGAAAGTTCATAGAGAACTAAAGATTAGGCAACAAAGGGAAGGTACCGCACAATAAGAGGTTGCGAGTTGTGTGCGTATGAAAGTCAGAGAACGCTTATATGCACCATTTATTTGAAATGTATTTTAAATATATTTAAAAATATGAAATAAATACGAAAAAATAATCATGTATATCTTCACATGTTACATGCTCATAAAGTTGTTATAACAAAAACCAACATATTTTATGCTATGTGCAAAAAAAGATAATTTTTTGTGCTTTAATTATATATTTCTCGAGATATTTTTTGTCTTTTTATATAGGGCATAAAAATGTCAGCTTTATGTAAAACTTTATGTGCGCACATAAAACATGTCTCTCTACTTACAAAAATGCAAATTCTATTTTTTTATTTTAAAAAAATATATTTTGTAAATCTCGGGATCAGTTTTGAGTTTGATGTACGTACGTGGACTGAGAGCTGTGATTAGAGTGCTAGACCAGGTAAACATAGTAAATTAATAGTTTACAGTCCTTACTACTAGTTGGCGTGGAAAGTGCAGATGCATGTCATGACAAACACGGCAAGAACAGGATATGTATGTAGACACGATGGAGGGAGTAGCTAGGAACTTGTGACGTACACAGAGCACCGATCGATCCATTCGTTTGCACACACATACAGTATGACATGATTGGGTAGCTTCTCTGAAGCTACACGTACGACGCGTGGGACATGAGAACGTACTAGGCGGCGGCCATGCGCACGCAGGTAGGACAAATCCGAAACGGCCGAATGCATTGACCCAAACCTCACACAAAAAAGGAAGAGATGATATAGTTTTTGAAACCCCGGCCTAAATAAGAGATGACATGCTTCTCAGCCAAACCCCCCTAAAAATGTACAGCGTTTTCTTTATAGGGAACAAATACAGCTGCCCTCGAAAATGCTAGGGTGTCTTCTTTAATTAGCATGTAGATTTTATTTGAGGAGGTAACATATGTTTATATAAATACTTTGCTATATGAAAGTATGTAGTCTTACAAACACCACAAATGTTACTGTAAATAAAATACCACTAGTAAGAAAATACATTTTTCATTATTTTTTGGGATATTGCTATTATGTAATCCTACAAAGTACATCCAAATATGCACATGGGCTCTAAGTTGCAAATTTCCATTATCATGTATATGAATATATTGCCTAAAACAAAAAATAATATAAAAACAACATGAGTTTAGTAATGATATAAATCTATTTATAGATATATGTGTATGCTTTTTTTGAGAATGAGTCGGCTTATAATATACATCGATAGTTAAAATTTGGGAAATTTTGAATATGAAGCTTACGAAATACTGGCACAAGTACCACGAAATTCCATGATTTAAAAGTTAATGTCCTCCTCGACCAATTTTGATAAAAAACAAAAGGACAATTGTGGGTAACACATCTTTAGGCCTTTAGACTCTCATGAAAATATGTGCTATTGTTATATTAAAAAAAAGAACAGCGAATACGACCTAATGTGATGTTTATGTGCATGTGGAAGTATTATCAAAAAATCAGCACGTTGTTAGATTAGTACTAAGAGTGTGGTTGTAGCTCGGGCCACAAGGGATCAAATCCTAGATTTGTTGTCCCAGCCATCTCATTAAAATGAATTGGTTTTTCTTTCAGTAGGAGATGACACTCTCGTCAAGATAGTGTTGAGAGTATACGTGTACTCATAGTTTCTAATGTTAGTGTTTATCGAATCAAAATTCATGCTATGACTATATATTTTATGATAACTTGTCCAGTATTAAGGGGCAACCTCAACATTGATCATCGCTTCGGTGGTGTGTGTGTGCAACTTCTGTTGATAGTTTAGGTAGTTGTATGTACCCTCGCGACGATTGTGTTCCATGATGATCGGTTAAGGGGTTAGTACCGATTTTTGACTAGTTTCCCACTATAAACCGGCCAACTTTCTTCTTCTTAATTAATGAAGATAGCACATCTTTTGGCTCATTTAAAGAAAAAGGTGTGTAGGAGTATGTAAAATAAGTTATCAATGTGTTCAACAATGCAATCATTGTTTATACGTGCAATTTTGATCATCATTATTTCTCGGAATGTCCCTCTTAAGAATACACATACATAAAAGCGTATGTTGTTTAAAAAAAAAGCGTATGTTGTTGCTTGGTTTGGAATTAAGCGGCGTGAGGAAACGACCAAACGCAGAAAAACCTATCCCAGCCGACGATCGATCGGTACCCTTTGACGCGTGGGCCCGATCCCCTTTCCCTTCTCCGTCTAAATTGTTTCCACCGCCAGAGGACCAAACAAACCAAACAACCCCTCCTAAATTATTCATATTATAAATACAGGACACTATTAGCACCGAGCCAGCGACACCGCTTCTTCCTAAAACCCCCTCACTTTCCTTTCCCACCACCAAGAACAGAGCGACCATCGCCAGAGCAGAGCAGAGCAGCCATGGCCGCCCCTCCAACTCCTATCCTGCCTCCTAAACTCCACTCGTAACTCGTATCCAATCCCCCGCCACCACGATGAAGCTCGCCGTGGAGATCTCGGACGCGTCCGACCTGCCCCCGAAGGACAACGCGGCCACCTGCAACGCCTTTGTCGAGGTCGACTTCGACGGCCAGAAGCAGCGCACCGCCACCCGGCCCGCCGACCGCTCTCCCCAGTGGAACGAGACCCTCCTCTTCGACGTCCGCGATGATCCGGATCCGGGCCGGCTCCCCTCGATCCCCGCCGTCGAGGTGTCCGTGCTCCACGACCGCCGCCTCAGCGACCACAACGCGGTCCGCCCCAGCGCCTTCCTCGGCCGCGTCCGCCTCACCGGGGACTCCTTCGCGCCGTCGCCCGACGAGGCGGTGGTCCAGAGGTACCCGCTCGAAAAGCGCGGGCTCTTCTCCCGCGTGTCCGGGGACATCGCGCTCCGGCTGTACCTGCTGGATGGTCGTGATCGCGCCGACGGTGCCCCCGCCGCCCCTGCTAATTCTAGTTCAGCTGCTCCGACGATGATGAACAACGTCGATCAAGATCAGCGGCGTGCCGACCCCGCAGCCGCAAGCATGGACCCCGAGAGGGCCGTCAGGAACGCGTTCGCCGCCGCCCCATCCGAGGCGGCGCGGACGCCGGCGGCCGAGTCCATGGGAAAGAGCAGCCACGAGCCGCGCGTGTTCCGCTCGATACCGGCCTCTTCCTCCGAGCCACGCCGCGCCACGCTGCACGCCATGGCAGCGCCGCCTCCACCACCGGGGCAGACGGTGGTCATGCCGCGCCCCGCAGGCCCGCCACCAGCCCAACCACCAGGCTCCGCGTACGGCCTGGTGGAGACGAGGCCCCCGCTGCCAGCGAAAATGGGTCCGCGCTCGTCGGCGGCGAAGATCGCGTCCACCTACGACATGGTGGAGCCCATGACGTACCTCTACGTGACCGTCGTCAAGGCCCGGGACCTGCCCACCATGGACATCACCGGCTCGCTGGACCCGTACGTGGAGGTGAAGCTGGGCAACTTCAAGGGCGTGACGCGCCACCTGGAGAAGAACTCCAACCCGGTATGGCGCCAGACGTTCGCCTTCTCCGGCGCGCACCTGCAGTCCAGCCAGCTGGAGGTCATCGTCAAGGACAAGGACGTGCTCCGCGACGACTTCGTCGGCCGTGTCGTCTTCGACATGTCCGACATTCCCAGCAGGCTGCCGCCCGACTCCCCGCTTGCGCCGCAGTGGTACCGCCTCGCTGACGCGCACGGCAACAAGATGCAGCATGGTGGCCACCATGGGTACGGCGAGATCATGCTGGCGGTGTGGCTGGGCACGCAGGCCGACGAGGCGTTCCCGGAGGCGTGGCACTCGGACGCGCACTCGCTTTCTCAGGAAGGCCTCACCAACACGCGCTCCAAGGTTTACTACTCGCCCAAGCTCATCTACCTCAAGCTCTCCGTCATCGCCGCGCAGGACCTGATCCCCGCCGAGAAGGGCCGACCTCTCGCGGCCACCATCGCCAAGATCCAGATGGGGAACCAGATCCGGCGGACGAGGCCTCAGAGCGGGACGGCCAACCCGATATGGAGCGAGGAATTCATGTTCGTCGCCAGCGAGCCGTTCGAGGACCCGCTGGTGGTGACTGTGGAGGAGAGGGTCGCCGCCGGCCGCGACGAGCCCATCGGCCGCCTGATCATCCCCGTCAATTCGCCGTACGTCCCGCGCAACGACCTGGCGAAATCCGTTCCGTCGAAATGGTTCAGTCTGTCGCGCGGGATGACGATGGAGGAGGCGGCGGCCGACGTGACCAGCAGCATCAAGAACAGGGAGTCGTCCAAGACGTTCGCCAGCAAGATCCACCTGAAGATGAGCCTGGAGACCGCGTACCACGTGTTGGACGAGTCGACGCACTACAGCAGCGACCTGCAGCCGGCGGCCAAGAAGCTGCGGAAGAGCGCCATTGGCATCCTCGAAGTTGGCATTCTCAGCGCGCGCGGCCTCGGAGGCAACAAGAACCCGTACTGTGTGGCCAAGTACGGCTCCAAGTGGGTGCGCACGCGCACGCTGCTGTTCACGGCGGCGCCGCAGTGGAACGAGCAGTACACGTGGGAGGTGTTCGACCTCAGCACCGTCATCACCGTCGCCGTGTTCGACAACGCCAACCTCCACCACGGCCACGGCCACGAGCCAAGCAAGGACAAGAGGATCGGCAAGGTGCGCGTCCGGCTCGCCACGCTGGAGACCGACAGGGTGTACACGCACTACTACCCTCTGATGGCGCTCACCCCGTCGGGGCTGAAGAAGACGGGGGAGCTCCACCTTGCCGTCCGGTTCACGTGCACGGCTTGGGCCAACATGCTGGCGCAGTACGGCCGGCCGCTGCTGCCGAAGATGCACTACACGAACCCGATCTCGGTGCTGCAACTGGACTACCTCCGGTTCCAAGCGATGCAGATGGTGGCGACGCGTCTAGGCAGGGCGGAGCCGCCGCTGCGGAGGGAGGTGGTGGAGTACATGCTCGACGTTGACTCGCACATGTTCAGCCTGCGGCGCAGCAAGGCCAACTTCTACCGGATCATCTCCCTCTTCTCCGGCGCCGTCGCCGTGGGGAGATGGTTCGACGGCATCTGCAAGTGGAAGAACCCACTGACAACGATCCTGGTCCACGTGCTCTTCCTCATCCTGGTGTGCTACCCGGAGCTGATCCTGCCGACGGTGTTTCTATACCTGTTCATGATCGGGGTGTGGAACTACCGGAGACGGCCGCGCAAGCCGCCCCACATGGACACCGTGCTGTCGCACGCGGAGCTTGCCCACCCGGACGAGCTTGATGAGGAGTTCGACACGTTCCCGACGTCCAAGCCGAGCGACGTTGTTCGGATGCGGTACGACCGGCTGCGGAGCGTCGCCGGCCGGGTGCAGACGGTGGTCGGCGACCTGGCCATGCAGGGGGAGCGCGCCCAGTCACTGCTCAGCTGGCGGGACCCCAGGGCCACGGCGATCTTCATCACGCTGTCACTGGTGGTGGCGATCGTGCTGTACGTGACGCCGTTCCAGGTGGTGGCCGTCGTCGCCGGCCTGTACTTACTCCGCCACCCACGGTTCAGAAGCAAGCAGCCGTCCGTGCCGTTCAACTTCTACAAGAGGCTCCCGGCCAAGGGCGACATGCTCCTATGACCTGGAAAATCTCTTTCTTCTTTTTTGCATAGAGCTACTACCACGTTAGTGGTCAATTACAGGTTCAGTATGAATATAGTCACAACTACACTATCAGTACTACATAAGACTACGATCAATCACTTTCTTTGTGTTAAAAAAATAAGTGGAGCGATTAAGGTTAAGGTTGGAACAGATATACTAGATACTCTGAACATTCAGAAGGTTCCTCTGTAATTATTAAATTGAGTTGGGAAAGTAAGAGAACAAAGCAGCAGATGCAACATTCTTTTCATCCAATTTTTCTGCTTGTTCCACTACACTGGATGGTGGTGTGTATATTCCATTGTGTCCTTTGGCGCTACACAAGTCCATGTGCAATGTGTAAAGGACATTCTTCTGCTTCTTCTTCTTTGGATGCGTGCAGCGTGTGGAATAAAGGTTGCTGGTACATACTAGATATTCTCCATATTCCATTTTATCTTATTGACAAAGTAGCTGTACAGCCAAGGAGAACCGTATATACTACTACTACATAGCATTAGCCTTTGCAAAAGCAGATTGTCGTAATCTCTGTCTACGCATCTACATTCCGTTGATCAAATTAGACAACTGTTTCTGGAAGGCTCCAACAAAGTCCTAACAGACAATTTAATTAGGCACAAAAGTTGGGTTTGTTGCTTCCTAGTGGTAGGGCATGCATTCCATTGCCCTCCCATGGCAATTCTATTTTAGCTCAAGTGGCCACTCTCTGCATGATCACTTCGATTTGGCTGTCCAATCCAATTATCCAAAACTGTAGAATGCCCATGTAAAGCTAGCTACAGAGCTAGCAATCATGGATGGCCTTTAGGTTAGGAATTGCACGGTTTAGTCATGCCTATGGCACTGAAAGTTTTATCCCTCTCTCATAGGTGGTTGTAGTGCAAGGAATGGAAAGGTTGTCTGATTGGGCTATCAAAAAACATCATTCAGAAGACAGTGCGTGGCACACCATTGCCCTCCCTCATCGGTCATCGATGGATGGATGATTTGAGTAACTATGAATCATGGCGACTGGACACAAGAGGTTCACTCACCTTCTTCAGTACAGTACTCTCATACATAGTTGAGATGAACCATAAATTGACCGATCACCGCGCTTTGAAATGTTGATTACTCCTACTAGTATACTTGATGAGGATGATGACGCCGATGGAGGAGCGGTTTGACAGTGAGGACATGGATAGCTTGTTAGTTTAGCTTGACCGATGTTGTCCAAAAAGATAGTTTAGCTTCACCGATGTTGTCCAAAAAGATAGTTTAGCTTGACCATTCCTTAAAGAACTAGGAACTGAAGGAATCGATTATGTGCTGAACCTTTTGTGCTGTTTATATTTCTGATGGGGTCGTTTCACAATCGGCAGTACCATCACTCCATCAGTGAGTAAAACACCGACCGACAGCATTGGGGAGACTTGTAGTTTTGATTTGGCCTGAAAGTCGACCTGAACTACAGGCAAGTTGCTGTGAGGAGGCGAGGTGGCCCTTAGTTTTTGGTGGTGATGCCTATTGATCCAATAATGGAATTCGGTGTTATCAATCTCACATCGTGCCAAGTTCCAAGACATAGCTAGGAAGACAGCACGAGTGATCGATCAGACATTCACATGTGAGGCAACCACTATGATTAGCCGGCCATTCGGGCAATTCCATGGTGTCATTTTGCCGGTGGCTGGTTCGACTTGATATCTTGGAGATGGACAGGGTAACCAACCCGGACAGCCAGTGGTAGTGCCGGCCGGCGCGGCGTCGATACACGAAGCATCCTCCATATTATCACTGCACCGATCAATCGGAATGATGCGCGTACAAAAGAGAAAGCTGAATTGACATGCGTTGTATCTGTTGTATCTGATGGACGAGGTGACTTACTCCGAATGGAACGGGGACTATATTATTTTGTTAAGGTTAAGAATACGGAGGCAAAAGCTTTGGCTTCTCCAGCGGCGCGACGCAAACGGACGCTCAGCGACTGTTTTCGTCCGCCGTGACCGGAAATGCATATGGGGCCTGCTCCAGCGGGGCGACGCAAAGTGATCGGGCCGTCCGCGGAGACGCAAACCTGGTCCAAATATGCGCCTAGGATGCGTCTCTGGCAGACGCTCGACGGACGCGGAAAGTGTCCGCTCGCGTCTGGCGGACGTTTCGTCGGGCCCGCCTGGCAGTGACGCAGCGTCGATGCGTCTTCTCCGCCAGTACTGGCAGCGAGGCGTCGGTTCGGCAGTCTACGGCCACGTTAATGGCGATGCCTCGCGTGGCGCGCGGCCGTCGCCTACCTCTGCGCACGTAGTAATGGCGATGCCACGCGTGGCGCGACCGGCGCCCTGCCTCCGACCTATATATACAGAGGCGCGAGTATCTGATCTCCTCCCCACTAAACCCTAGCCGCCGCTGCCGTAGCGTCGCTTCCTCTCAGCCTCCAGTAGATCCACCATGAGCAGCACCGAACGCGGCCAGGCTGCCGCGCCTCCACCTCCACCTCCACCTTCACCTCCCACTCCACCTCCTCCGGCCTCGAGCTCCTCCGAGGAGTTCGACTCCGAAGACAACACCGACCTCCTCCACCCGGTCAGGGACGCCGCGGCCCTGGCTGAAGCGGAGAAGGAAGCACACGAGGAGCTGGCGGGCCACGCGGCGTTGGACGCCGAGCTGGAACAGCGCAGGCTGGCGGCCGCCGCTGCAGCAGAGGACTCCAACTCGGAGATATCTTGGTCCTCCGATGACCCTGATGCGCCGACGCCGGAGGAGAAGGCGGCGGAGCAGAGGGCCCTCGTCGAGTCTTTCGAGACGCTCAAGGACGACGCCACCAACGCGAGGCCTATAGATCTACTTTGTATAGTTTTTATGCATTTTTATGTACTACTTTTAATGTTTTTACTATGTTGCAATTCAAAAAATGGATCACCCCGATGGGAGCACACCCAGGCGCAAACGAACGAGCGGACAAAATATGTACGCGGGGCGACGCAAACGGACGCTCGTGACCATTTTTGGGCATCCGAAATGCGTCGCGCCGCTGGAAATGCTCTTAATAACTGCTACAAAATGGCCAAAATGAACTACTCACAAGTCACAACGCAAGAAAACCCCCACGCCATCCCGCCAAACTCTTCTAGCACACAACAATCACAAGTTAAAAACGCAACAAAACCCTCGACAAGAACAACTCAACAAAGCGAAAAGGGCAAAACCAAAGCCACAAAACAACTCATCTCATATCTAGAAACTCAATCGTTTGTCAAGCAGATGCGGACGTCATTCCTATAGCATCACTTTTTTTTATCGTGACTACGGTGGCATGAACCTTTTATGGAATAACTCAGCAAAATTATAGGGTAATATTGCAACAAGGGGGATGGAGAAGAAGAAGAAGAAAAAAAGGCAACGTTTGTTCACGGTGGATCATAATTATTACACCGAGAAAGTAAGGTAGAGCTAGAAGAAGTCATTGTACATCGTGAACAATTATGTAAGGTGTACAATGGTTTTGGTTTTACCGAGGCGCTCCCCAAAAACCTTATCACTACTAGGAAAAGGCTTATAGCCGCACTCCTTACCGCCGGCAAATACGAGTTGAAGATGCCGGCGGTAATACCTTCCAGGGGGGCCTAACCCTACCGCCGGCGAGACTGAAAGGATGGTGCCGGGGGTGTCTCCATTACCGCCGGCGAGTTGGGCACGAAGGTGCCGGCGATATAATGGGCCGCAGGTCCCGATTGGACCTGGCCTTACCGCCGGCGAGTTGGGCCCAAAAACGCCGGGGGTACCGGGCTCTATCGCCGGCGAACACGAACCAAAGATGCCAGGGGTAAACCGTGCCAGGGTGGGCCACTCAGCCTAAACTTACCGCCGGTCGTTTCATCTTTATTCGCCGGGGGTATTTTGCCCCCTACCCACGCGTCCCTATCTACTCCCTCTCCCTTTCCCTTATCCCTTCACGCACGCACACCACACACCACACACCGCAGCTCGCCCACGCACACCAGCGCCGCCGCCCCTCCCCAACACCAGCGCCGCCCACGCACACACGCGCCGCCCACGCACACACGCGCCGCCGCCCTCCCCAGTATTCCGGCCATCCCCCGACGCCACGCCACGCCACCCTCCGGTTCGAGCTAAGAGGACTTCGATCTGGCGGGAAACCCTCGCGCTCTCGCTGGCTTGATGTTCATCTGACGACCGGGGGACCTGCTCAGAACCGCGGCGTTTCACGGGGGGCGAGATTTGGTGCCCGGGGGCATGGCGGTGCTGGAGGACTTGATCCGGGCGATCGAGATGTGGCTGCGCATCGCCAAGGAGCAGGTGCCCCTGATTGACCCCAACCTCGACCCGGTGCTGCTCGTGCCCGGCATCGGCGGCTCCATCCTCGAGGCCGTCGACCAGGCCGGGAACAAGGAGCGGGTCTGGGTGCGCATCCTCGCCGCCGACCACGAGTGCCGCGAGAAGCTCTGGGCCAAGTTCGATGCTGCCACTGGTATGGCCACCAAACCACCCGCTGTTACTTTGCACCGATATACGTACTGTCTGTCTGCAACTAAATTCAGCACGTGCTAACAATATCACTTGAATGCTGTGAACTGTGCGAGATTTTAGATAGTATATGCCAAGGTAGAGCAAATAATGAGGGCTAGAATGTTCAACTTGGATGGGGAACAGAAAACAATATGGAGAAATCGATGCATCTTGTTTGAAACAAAATCAAGATGCTCCATCTGAATTCATACTCACCGTTGTTAGCTATAGTATGATTCTAGTACCACACACACCTTTACATTATGTAATTGTAGTGGGAGTGCGGATTTTGTACACCCAAGCATGGGTGTGGGTGTATTCCCTACCGTTCGTTCGAAGCTAGAGATTCGTGCAAAGTGCAGTTGAGATGGACATTTTCCTTCCTGTTCCCAATTTTCCCGTCGCATCACCCTCACCTTTTCCCCTGGCTTTTCTCCGCACGACACGGGCGTGACAGTAGGTACCGTCCATGTCCAGATGATGCCGCTGACTCTGTCCAGAGAAGAGTATGGGTCCGGTCATCCTTTGCATTCGCCGCCGGCAAAGATTGGAGATTTTACCCGTTGCCTTCCATCTCCCCAGGGCGTGGCGACTGCTCCGCCGTGCCACCGTGCTGCAGCACCACCAGTCCCCTTCCTTCCTACTCCACCAAGCACCACGCTCTTAGGGGATGACGTCGCCACCAAGCAACCTTGCGCCGCCGCCCCCAGCGCCGCCTGACTCCGCGCCGCCAACAGCGCCGCCCGATAGCAACTCCGCGCCGCCGCCCAACAACCTAACGCCGTCTGTCAACAATCTCGCTTCTCCGCCATTGGCGCTCATCGCCTCTGATCCTCACCCTCCGCATCAATCTTCCCTTGTTCTCAGAGATTCGACGCCGCTATTTGAGCGAGCGATTATTCTTCGATTTGTTCGAGATGGATTCATCATTCGTACACCTGGGATTGCGATTTGGGAAGATTCGATTTCGCGCCTTTACGATCTGAATCGTAATTTTATCGCCGAAGTCGATGACAATGTTTCTGTTCTTCCGGTTGGAACAGCGCGGGAGTGTGGAGGATTTCAAATCCTGTTTGGCCCGATTATTGGATGTGGGTTGGATCGAATTTTCTTAGGTCGAGCCCAACGTTCTCGTTCGCCCATCGGTCGTAGCTGTGAGTGGATTGTGCGGCGTCATGGAGATCCAGAGTATTCGATGGCGTCTTCTGTTGGGCCACAGCCCAATACTGTTCATCGGGCCACGCCTTTAGCTTCCACAGCGGATAGGATCAGGGTTAACCCTAATTCATTTGGTACTGGATCGGTGGTTTTCGTCACATCGCCTCCGCCCACCAGATCTTATCTCCCTCAGCCATCTCCTCCTCGTCGCTGGTCTGGAACAACCACTGGTGATAGTAGATCGTTTGCTCAGATCGTTGCCTTGCCACGGATGGATCGGAGATTCGGAGGGCCGCGCAGATCTTCCCCAAGAAGAAGCAACTACTTCGGGTACCGGCCAAGAGCTGGATCTGATGCAGATCGAAGAGATGAGCAGCGTCGCTAGGAAGATGAGCGCCGCCGGGACGAAGATTGGCGTCGTGAAGACGAGAATCGGCGCCGTGAAGAGGAGCGACGACATGCAGATCAAGAGCGCCTCCGATTCGAGGAGCGCAGAAGACAAGATGAACGCAGGCGTCTGGATGAAGAGCATCAACGCGAAGCAACCCGTATCTCGGAGAGGGTTGCACGCGAGCGAGCCCTTGCTGAGAAATCCCGCAAAGATGATGAACTGCGTGCTCGAGATCGATGGGCACATCGCTCTGAGATGGTCCCTGGCGCCACCTCCAACCTCAACGCCGCTCGATCTGCCGAAGTAAGTCCTGTTGCTCCATCCTTGCCATCCTCTAATACTGCAGCTGCAGATGTTCATAGTTCTCAGTTGCAAAATCAGAATAGATCCGCCGTAGTTGCCGACAGTTCTCAATCGCTTGTCTCTCTGCCGGAACCGGTGGGGTCCTCTGTACCACCACCAGTTCCTGCCTCCACCACTGCTGTGACTAGAAGAGCTGATGTTCCTCTCAGAAACCTCTCTTGTTTTTACTGCAATGGTGATCATCACATTTCTGTTTGTCAAGAAAGAGATCCGTGGGATTACAATGCCCCTTTCTTTGGCAGTGAGGAATTTGGGTCGGGTTTTTACTCTATTCCAGTTCCTAAGGAAGATAATTATCCAGTCGAGCAACTCAACTACGCTCATATCACTGTTGAAAAAGGTGAGGTTAACTGCAGAAATATTGAGCATGAGTTCAATGTCTGGGTTGAATCTATGAAGATCAACTGGCGTTTCTTTGCAAAAGAAGTTTCTGCTACTGAGTTTAGAACAAGATTTCCATCTGCCAAGACTATTGAAGAGCTGGCTCACTTTGGGAAATTGTTCATGAGGACAGTTCCTGGTGCAATCATCAGTTTGGAAAAATGGGCTGGTGACATTGAGCCAATTTCCATCATGCAGGAGGCTTGGTTCAGGATTAAGGGCATCCCCATGAAATTCAGGAACAAGTCTACAGTATACTATGCTGCCAGCCTTGTAGGCAAGCCCCTTGCTCTTGACAAGAACTATCTCAGACATTTTGCTTATGTGAGGGTAAAGATTGGTAGTCAGGACCTGGCCTTGGTGCCCAACTCGAGAATTGGTGAAATAAAGAAAGGCTTTTATGAGCTCCAATACTCCAGGGAACTGTTTGATCCTTCTTCTAATGCTGGTAACAAGACTGTTGTACCTACTGATGCTCAAGGTGGTGAAGGTGACCAGGGGACTCCTAAAAGACAGAGAACAGGCATGCAAGATTCTGATGCAGGTTCTCAATCTGCTCCCCCCAAGGTTTCTGGAAATTACAAGGTTTCTCACAGGCAAACTGCTATGCATGAATCTCCTATACCTAGGAAAGATACTGGTAAAAGGAAATTGTTTGAGCTGGAGCTTCCATGTGCCCCTGAGAAGAATTTGGTTCCCACATCCTGTGTTCCTGACAGCTCTCCTCCTCTTTCAGAAGTTCACAAGGAGGTGGTTGGGGCACTTGCATCCCTTCCTTCTCAATCTTCTGAGAGCTCTTCTTCATAGAGAGCTGCTGATTCCTACAAGCAATTTCTTACTTCATTGGCTAGATCTGGTAGTGACAAAGCTTTCACAATTCAGAAGGAATACAAGAATCTTCTTGATCCTATTGCTGAAAATGTCAATGAAGAAAATGATCCTGTTGATGAATTGGTTGATTATGATAGTAGTGACAATTCACAAGGCTCTGATACTCCATATCTGACTCAGGGACAGGGGATCCTTGCTTTGGCTGCTCCCTCCCTTATTACTGAAAGGACTGCGGTTGTTATTCCTGTTGATGGTCCTCAGCCTGAGCCTGATTCACAAGAAGAACCTCTCTCACAGGTTGATAATCCCATCATTGATATTCCAGGTGCTGGCAACTCCTCTCCTTCTGGTGGAAATCAACAACACCCTGCTCCCAGGATGAGTTCCAGAGTTGGAGCCAGAGGCACTCATAACTCAAGGATTGGTGTCATGGAGAATATTGAAGTCAACAACATCCCAGGTACAAATTTAAATACCCACAACTCCTTTGCTTTATTAGATGATGAGGAGATTTTAGCTAGAGCTCTTGAAATGGGAGTTTGTCCTACTTCCTTTTCTCTTGAAAATGTTAATTACCTGAAAGATTTGGAAATTGCTAGACATAATATGGTTGTGGTACAAAATTCTGTTGTAAATCCTAATGATGTTGATTCAAACCCAATCTTGCTGCTGGGTCTGAGTGAGGAACAAAGTGACAGTGACAGAGATATAGAAGAGGAGACCTTCACTCCTGTTTTATCCAGAAGGAAAAGGAGGAACAAAAAGTCTGCCTGTAAAATTGGGAGAAGTGGATCACAGTCGACATCAGGTGATGTCACTTTGGGAGCACAATCAAAATCAAGTGCTGCCCAGGTGAAAGCAAGAAATGATCACCCTTTGTGTGGCATTATTGCTGGAACCAGAAGTAGGAAACAAAATCCAAAATATCTATGATAGGTGCTTCCCTGAATTGCAGAGGTGTTGGAAAAAAAGGGATGAGTGCCTTCTTGGCAAATTTGATCAAAGATCAACAGCTGGATTTTATTGGTCTTCAGGAAACAATTAAAAAAGATTACTCTGCTGCTTTTCTCAGAAGAATTGACCCTGGTGGTGATTTTGATTGGAAATGGATCAGTTCTGTTGGTAGAAGTGGAGGTATCCTGGGTGGTTTTAGGCTGTCCAGGTTTACCATTTGTGATACTTCTGTTGGGAAATTTCACATCAAGGTTACCTTGCTTGATCTCAAAATAAATGTGAAATGGTGCTTCATTATCATTTATGGAGCTGCTCAAGCCTCTGATAAAGAGGAATTTCTGGTGGAACTTGGTAACACTTGCAGCAATCAAACTCTACCAATTTTGGTTGGAGGAGATTTCAATATCATGAGATTTTCCAATGAAAAGAACAAACCCATGCCTCATAACAAATGGTCAGATATTTTCAATTCCATCATTAATACATGTGCTTTAAGAGAGATTCATATGGCTGGTGGCCAGTATACATGGTCTAATAATCATTGTGACCCCACCCTGGAGAAGTTAGACAGATTTCTGATGAGTAATTCTTGGGAGGAACTTTTTCCTCTTGTAACAGTTCACAAGCTGGTGAGAGATGTGTCTGATCATAATCCTTTGATTTTAGATACTTTGGATATCATGGTGAAGAAAAGAGATTTTAGATTTGAAAAAAGATGGCTCAAAGAGGATAATTTCCTAGACAGAGTCAAAAGATGCTGGGAGCAACCAGTTCATGCCAGGGACAGTCTGGACAGATTAATGAAGAAACTAAAAAATGTCAAGAAAACTCTGAAAGGCTGGGGAGCTAATCTGAGAGGAGCAGATATTAAAAAGAAGAAAGATATTTCCAATGAATTGAGAGAATTAGAGGAGCTGGAAGAGACTGTTCCACTTTCTCCATCACAAAGAATAAGGAAAAATACATTGCAACAGGAATTGTTGTCAGTTTTGGATAATGAAGAATCCTTCTGGAGACAAAGATCTAGAGAGAATTGGCTCCTCCATGGTGACAGCAATTCTGCTTTCTTTCACAGAGCTGCCAATGGGTGTAAAAGAAAGAGAACTATTTTCTCTTTAAAAGATAGGGATACAATTATCCAGGGAGATGCTGCTTTATTGGAACATGCTACTGCCTTTTACAAGGATTTGTTTGGTCCAGTCACTGACTCTGGGATTAGGCTGAGAGATGATGTCTGGACAGAAAGAGAAAAACTCAATACTTTTGATTGTGCTGAGATGGATAGACAATTTACTTTGGAAGATATCAAAGATGTTATTGATCACATGGAAAAGAACAAAGCAGCTGGGCCTGATGGCTTTCCCATCGAATTTTACCAACATTGTTGGGAAATTATCAAATTTGATATCCTCCATGTTTTCAATGACTTATTTGATCATAAAATTGGCCTGGACAGAATCAATTATGGGGTCATTACCCTTATTCCAAAATCTGCTGATGCTGATGTCATTCAAAAGTTTAGGCCGATTTGTTTGTTACAAGTGTTCTTCAAGATTGTGACAAAGACTTTGACTGTTAGAGTTTCCCCTGTGATGAATAAGCTCTTACTTCCCTGCCAGACAGCCTTCATAAAAGGGAGATACATCTCAGATGGTGTGATGCTGCTTCAGGAAATTCTGAGAGAGGAAAAAACCAGGAAGAAACAGGGGGTAGTTCTAAAAATTGACTTTGAAAAAGCTTATGATAAGGTAAACTGGGGCTTTCTGTTTGATTGTTGTAAACAGAAAGGTTTCAGTGATAATTGGATGCAGTGGATTAAAAAATCAGTTGCTGGTGGGACCCTCAGTGTCAAGGTTAATGACAAAGTGGGCCCATATTTCACAAGTCATAAGGGAGTAAGGCAAGGTGATCCATTTGCCCCCTTCCTATTTAATATGGCTGCTAACAGTCTGGCTAAAATGATCCATCTAGCTCAGGACAATGGGCTAATCACAGGACTGGCAGATAATATGGTACATAATGGGGTTGCAATCTTACAATATGCTGATGATACCATTCTTCTACTACAAGATGATGTTCAGCAAGCAATCAATTTGAAGTTACTGCTCTACATTTTTGAATCCATGTCTGGATTGAAAATCAATTTTGATAAAAGTGAAGCTTTGATGATTCTTGATGACAGTATAAAACAGAA
This sequence comes from Lolium rigidum, assembly GCF_022539505.1. NCBI lineage: Eukaryota > Viridiplantae > Streptophyta > Magnoliopsida > Poales > Poaceae > Lolium > Lolium rigidum. The sequence goes on along the minus strand of NC_061513.1, from coordinate 171,227,960 downwards.
TTTTTTTGCTGAGCTGTTCAAATGTCAGATGGGCAGTTGGCCCATCAAATATCTGGGGACTCCTGTTTGTGCAAGAAGGGCCTCAGTGTCTGACATGAGATTCTTGGAGGAAAAGACCAAGAAAAAAATGTGTGGATGGATTGGCAACTCTATGTCCATTGGAGGAAGATTGGTCAAAATAGATGCTTGTCTGTCTAGTACTGCAGTGTATCAGATGTCCTTGAGGTTGTTACACAAATCAAATATTGAACAGATGGATAAACCTATTAGATCTTTCTTTTGGGCTGGAAGTGCTGATAAAAGAAAATACCACTTTGTGAAATGGAGATGGATTTGTAAGCCAAAACAAAAAGGTGGCTTAGGTGTTAAAGATTTGACTAAATTTAATATTAGTCTGATGTGTAAGTGGTGGTGGAAATTGGAGCATGATACTGGGCCTTGGCAGGATTTTATGAGATTGAAATACTTAAGAGGAAAAGGCATTTACTTTGCAAAAAACAGATCTGGGGACTCTCCACTTTGGTCTGACATGTTAAAAGTCAGGGAGTTGTACCTCTATGGCAGAAGAATGAATGTTGGGAATGGTTTGCTAACCAGTTTTTGGGGAGATTCTTGGTGTAGCACAAGGCCTCTCAAAGATATGTTCCCTGTGCTGTTTGATATTTGCAATGAACAAAATATCACTGTGGCTGGAGCTGCTGATATGGGATGGAGATTCTCCTATAGGAGATGGTTGACTCCTGATCTCATCATTCAGGAAGCTGGGTTGCTTCAGCTGATGAATCAAGTAAACTTGACTCAGGAAAGTGACACTCCCAGATGGAAATGGTCAAAAAACTGATGCTTCACTGTAAAATCGGTATATAGAAAGATTTGTGGGTATGGTAGGGACAGATCCTTTAAGAATTTGTGGAAGAGCAAAATTCCTCTCAAAATCAAAGTTTGGCTTTGGCTAATTTGGCATAATGCAATAGCTACCAAGGACAATCTCCTCAAACGAAACTGGTCTGGGAATCCCAATTGCCAGTTTTGCAATGAACAAGAAACCATTTCTCATCTCTTCTTTGGCTGTTCTGCAGCCAAATTTGTCTGGACTGCAGTGGCTACTACTGTTAAATCTCCCACTCGACCTGGGAGCTTCTCTCAATTCTTTTGGTGGTTTCCCCAATTTGCTCCTGTCAGTCGTAACACACAGATAGCTGGCTTGGCAGCTATCTGTTGGGCTATCTGGAAAACTAGAAATAAAGCCTGTTTTGAGCAAAAAATGATTAGTTCTCCTTTTGATCTAATCAGCTACGCTGCTGTCTTCATGAACTATTGGGCAGGTCTGCATGGAGAACAGGATGCGTCAGATCTTCGTGCTGGTGCAGACGGGCTTTTACGCCTAGCTGAGGTGGCTGGAGTAAGATCTTCTGGGAATGATGGTCGTGGTGGTTCTCTGCGTCTGGAGGACAATAGAACTGGAGAAGATGCAAATGATGATGCAGCTGCTTGATTGCCCTGGGAGTTATGCTTATAGTTGTTTCCTTTTGGCTGAAGTTGTTAGCCTTTTAAACTACCTGTTGGTTCTGTAATTCCCCCTTAAACGCTAGCATTAGGCGGCGGCCCTTCGCTTTTGTTTTGTTTCGCGAATACTGATGTATTTTCGTTATCTCGTGATAATGAAAATTCGATCCTTGGTGGATCGTTTGGAAAAAAAAAAACCAGTCCCCTTCCTTCCCGCCGTGACGCCTGGCCTAGAGCCATCTGCCCATCTTCATGCCGCTGATGCACATACAGTACTCCATTTGCCGGCATCCAATCTGTTCTCTCCCTCCTTTTTCCCCTTTCTCTCCAAGTTCCTCAGTGGCAAAATCCCACCTCAATTCCTGCATCGAGCGGAGCATTGACTTGGAGAAAGAGCGGATCGGCTTCACGGCGTGCCCCAGCCCCCAGGGCCGGGTCGGGTTGAGGCCGGAGACGTGGAGTTCGTCCAGCGACGCGAGGGTGTGGCCAGGTTGGAGGCGCACCTCCATGCCCCGCTCGTCGTGGAGCTCTGAAGCGAGGGAGCACTTGGCACGGTCGACCTCGGCGTCGTTGGCCCGCATCTCCCCGGCGTGGGAGCAGTTGTCGCGGTGGTATGGTAGTTGGTACGTCTTGAGCAGATGCCGCTGCTTCTCCGCGTGGCGGAGAGGGCGGTGTTGCCCGCGGCCGCCGCGGCCAGGCCGAGCCTCTAGCCACGGTCGCCAGGTATTTACCTATATTAATGAAGTTGCCTGACCTTCTTCACTGACTCACCGTCGTTGTCGCTGTTGTACTTAGCGCGTGTGCGTGTATTGTTTTGCAGGTTATGCCATGTTCACCACTTCACCATGCCCGCGGACGCAGCCGAGCTGATGCATCCAACCACCGAGTTCGATTGCCCCAGGTTTTTGGAGCATGTAAGAGAACATGATCGCTGTGGCCGAAGAATTTGCAGCCGTGGTGGTGCGTGCGTGCAGCTTGAAGACGCAAGACGGCAACCCTTCCTCATGCATTTGTACAAGTCACTAACGAGAGCTACTTCAATTTCATGAGCCACCCCGCGGCGACGACGCTGACAGAACATGATGCAGCATCTGTTTCGTGCTCGCCTTGTGTGGTGGATTGGAGCTCAGATTTGAGCTGTGATGTTAGACTTTTGTTTTAGTCAACAGTTAGTATTTAGAGATGATTTCGGAGTCATTTTTGGTGCTGATGCCTAGCAAAAAGATCAGTTTTGTATCAAGTGTTCATAGTTGCTGAAGGGAGTGCCTGGCGCAGAAAAGGTCCTAGAAGAATCAATTGACTACATGCGCTATCGGTGGCTTTCCTATTCTGTTGAGAAACAAGAGGCGCGCCTTCACAGGGGTGTGGCCTCTACAAAAAAATTCTGTACATGTGAAACGGGGGATGAAAAAATTGGTCCACCATGAAACAGGGGATGGAGACAGCCAGAAATTTAGGAACAAAATGACATGTTACAATAACAAAAAACAGTGCGTGAACTGAGATTTAAGCTGCTCAGTGCCAAAAACAAGAAGCAAAATCACATCCAAAATTGAAAAGTTGACTTTCCATTTAAGCTAAGAACATTCACAGGTACATCTTGAATAAACATTAGAACTACAGATACAACCTACACTTGAAAAATCAAAGCTACAAATGGCACTCCACATTGCATGACAGCCTACACTAGAAACATCAAAGCTGTTACGGCAGTTGCAGCAAGTGTAATCAGGATTGAGCCGAGGGCTAATAACCAGCACATGGCAACAAACAAGATCATCACCATGCGGAGCTTCCTGAATTTGAGGCAGATGAGCTGAGTAAATTGATCTGGTATTGTAGAGCCAAAAATCTATGACTGCAACTCACTAGTCTCTATCTGCTGGGCTAGACCCTCATCCCTCATCTCTGACTCCCTTCTGCTGAGAGCCTAGCTTCCGGTGAAGCTCTTCCAGTACTGTCGACAGCTCCCGCCCGTGTTTCTTTTGGAGAAAACTTGTTCTGTACTTGCACATCTTCTCGACGTAATCGGTCACGAGATCAACCCATAAACATGTCTTGCATGAGTATGGTTCCTATGGCAGTAACGGAAGTGAATGGGGAGGGAGAAATTGCAGCAACAAAAAGCAAACACAGAACCAAATCGAAAGGCAGAAATCGCTTACATTTGTTTCTATTTTTCGGCAGAAGTAGTAGTCTCGATCTGGATTCCCCGCGGTATTGGAAGTTTTTTTGCTAAGTGGGATTTTACAAGCGCAAAGGAGCTGGGGCTTCGAAATTTCTTCCTCCAGGCCGCGGTGGTGACTCCATGACTGGCCACCGCATCCTCCGCCGCCGCGCCCCCGCATCCTCCGCCGCCGCCGCATTCGACGCAGCCACCGCATCCGCCGCTGGCCCATTCACCGCTGCAACAGTCGCCGCTGTAACCTCCGCCGCATCGGTGGCCAGATGCACCGCTGCTGTGCGCGTGAGGAAGGAGTGGAGGAGAGGTTGTGGAGAAGAACCAGAGGCTTTGAACGGATGCGTGTCTGTTCGGGTGACAGAAGAATCACTAGGCTTCGTCTCTCCAGGATTCATGCGAGTGAAAGCCGTGTCGGGTGGCTTTCTGTCACTTTCGCTGGGACCCATGGACTTATCAAAATTGGAGGAAATAGCTTAAAAAGATTTCTCTCACCTGCTAGTTTATCCGAATCTCAACGCATCGGACGGCTGGGAATACATCCACACCCATGCTTGGGTTGAAGTGTATCAGTTGAAAACTTAGCATGTCATAAACTCACGATTCATTAATTCTTGAATTAGTTACCTCTGTTGCCTATTCTAGGCCTTCAAAGTAAGAATTAGCAACTAGCAACTATATATCTCTCCCTGGGGATACAGTGGCACTGGCTGCTGTGATGTAGTAGAATTTGCATTGTTATCTGAAAAATTAGAGTTTACCTCTAGGTAATTATTTTCTTGTATCTGGGCTGTATGATCTTTTTTTTTCTAATTATGATATCGAGTATGTTGAATGCAATGTGATTATTTTCTTCCATCTTTATGGGTTGAAGCAATTTTAAAATTGGACCATCTTCTCCTGGGCAGTCGGCCATGTATAATATGTTTGAGATGTTTGAAGGATACTTGCATACCTGAAGATGCTCTGTTGAAAGATCCAAGGAGGCTCTATGCACCAGGTCGAATATATCACATTGTGGAAAGGAAAAGTTTCAGGTACCCTCTGTTCTTAATAAATGGGGGTAATGGCAGAGGTTCTCACAAATTTCAGAAGTAGAAATAATGTAGCTGATTGGTGTCAAGGATTCATCTGTATCCCTTGTATCCTATGAGAACCTTCACAATAATTTATGCCCATTGATCTGTAATATAAAAATAAAGGTGCTTTTGTTTTGCATCGTTGTTTGATACAAGCATATTGTTGGCTATGGTAAACTGCACTAGATGCCAGAACTCATTTTTTGTAAAGTTGTTTCTCTGTTCCAAATGAACTGCATGACTTATGTATCACTAGCTGATTAGTCAAGTACCAATTTTATCATTTTCTGTTTTGAGAGATGTTCACTGAATCCTAGAGTGCCAATTCTATCATTTTCTATTTTGAGAGATGTTTACTGAATCCTAGAGTACAAATTCTATCATTTTCTTGCATTATTTTAGTCACTGATAATTGAAATGAAATTGCCCATTGCATACTGTTCTCATTAACACTAGTTCTAACTCATGGATTTCTTTCATGTGATTTTTTCTTCGGTTGAATTAAACAAACAATAATGATACTTCCATGTGTAGGGAGCTCGGCTTCGGAGTCCGAGCACGCAGGAGGAGCTGGCCGGCGGCGTTTCAGGGAGTAGGCTGGCCGGCAGCCAGCGGAGGAGCGAGAAGCCTGGTGGGCAGCTAGAAGCTAGCTAGCCGCTGGACGGAGATTTTGTATTCACGTGTGCAAGCCACCCTAATAAGCTGAGATTGCCGGGCAAACGGGGAGAACTTGTATCTATTTGTGTAATATTTGCTAGTTCGAGACTTTCTATATCTGTTGTGTTATTCATGCATGCACGTATGAACATTTGGATACTTTCTATATCTGTTGTGTTATTGATGTGTATCTTGCTGTCATTCTGGTATTTCCCTCTATATTATGTGTATATATTATGTATTCTGGTGTATATACAGTGTAATTTGAGATTTTTTTTTGGCTCCTGTTATTATTACCCCTGGCGAATTTTTAGTTTTACCACCGGCAAGAACGTAAATGCCGGCGATACACATCGTTACCCCCGGCGAATAGGCTAGGTGCCGGCGGTAACAAATACCGCTGGCGAATTGGACAAGGTGCCGGCGGTAAGTTAGAGTTACCCCCGGCGAATCCGAGGACGCCGGCGGTAAGCGCTTACCACCGGCGAGGTGATCGCCGGCGAATCCGAAAGTGCCGGCGGTAAGCCTTTTCAGGTTGCCGGCGGTAAGCCTTTTCCTAGTAGTGTATCGGCCGCCTCCTGGTGCAGAATCTCGATGGATGGGGTTTCGGAGGCCAGCTCTCCCGGGCGGTTGTGCACGCAGTCGCCGGGATGGGAAAGACTAGAGAGTAGCACAACAAAAAGAACTTTTTTCGTGAGAGAGAGACATACTAGAGATTTCTGAGAGAGAGAGAGAGAGAGAGTCTTCAGATCTGTTTTATCTCATGGTATAGCCTGGGAGGAGAGCCGACCCGACCGCAGCGATCATGCGTCGATGTGTCTTCTCAGGCGCGCCAGCGACTGGCGCCAAGGCATCGCTTCGGCAGTTGTGCCACGTTAATGGCGTTGCCTCGCCTGCCGAGCGGCTGCCGCCCACCTCCGCCAACGCAGTAATGGTGACACCACGCGTCCCGCGGCCGTCGCCTGCCTCCGGCCTATATAAAGAGGGTGCGCGCTCTTCTTCCTCATCCACTCCTCCAAATAAACCCTAGCCGCCACAAGATCCACCGTAGCGCCACCTAGCTCTTCCCGCGATGCAGCCAGGTCCGCGAGGAAGTCCATGGCGGGTCCTAGTGGCCAACGAGGCGGTTGAGGCCGTGGGCCTAGGCACCCCCGGGGCCGGGGCAGGGGCTGTCGTGGTGGAGCAGCTATGGCCCCACGGTCGCTGTCGCTTGCGCCCTCCTCGTCTTCGTAGGAGGACCGCTACATCGAGTTCCTCCTCCGCATCGACGACGACCCACTCGGCATCAAGCGGCACTCGGACAAGTTCCCCGAGTTCCTTGATGGCGTCGAGCCGGCGCACTTGTAGCTATGGGAGGTCAGCTTCAACTTATGTCGGTGGATTGTTGAGGTCTTGTTCAACGGGCAGGGCAAGATGTACCTGCACACTGGGTGGGACAAGTTCGCCCGCGACCTCGCGCTCAAGCCCGGCTGCCAGCTCACCTTTCTCTACGAGGGGGGCGATGAGATGATCGTTAAGGTGTTCGACGACACAGCCTGCTGCAGGCACTACCACACCGGCGAATCCGGCTCGGACACCGATTGTTAAAACTTAGAGTGTTCTTTCTTTGGAGCGAATATGGCTACGGGCCAATTGAAGCCAGTAGTGAAGGTTTCTGGTTGTTCTTACTCGAAATAACCAACCGGGATACCGTCACCAGCTGGATTTTCCAGTTTGGGTGACTGGGAGTGCTTGAGAGTGTTCTTTCTTGGTAGCAAACAAACGGAACCAACACAACTGGTTTTCCTTTGTTACAATGTTTTTATTTGTGTCAACCATGGTTCAAACTATGTATTAGTTTGTGTAAACCATGTTCCCACTTATGTGTTAGTTTGTGTAAAACCCTAGCCGCCTGATAACCCATAAGTATAGGGGATCGCAACAGTCTTCGAGGGAAGTAAAACCCAAATTTATTGATTCGACACAAGGGGAGGTAAAGAATACTTATAAGCCTTAACAACTGAGTTGTCAATTCAGCTGCACCTGGAAAAGCACTAGTAACATGGGTGATGTGAAAGTAGCAAGTAATATGAGAGCAGTAGTAACGAGTAACACGACAGACAGTAATAGTAACACGGAGGCAATGGCACCGAGAAAATAGTTGATACTACTTCCAATGACATGTAGAACGAGTATATGATGATGAGAGATGGACCGGGGTTCCCAGCCTATCTACACTAGTGGTAACTCTCCAATAACAAGTGTTGGGTGAACAAATTACGGTTGGGCAATTGATAGGATTGAAATAGCATTAAGACAGAACATCAAGATTATTAATCATGTAGGCATGTTTTCCATATATAGTCATACGTGCTCGCAATGAGAAACTTGTACAACATCTTTTGTCCTACCAGACGGTGGCAGCCGGGCCTCTAGGGAATCTACTCGGAAATTAAGGTACTCCTTTTAATAGAGCACCGGAGCAAAGCATTAACACTCCGTGAAAACATGTGATCCTCATATCTAAGCCTTCCCCACCAGCTTGTCCCAATTTCGTCACTTTGGGGCCTTTGGTTCCGGACATAGACACGTGCATACAACTTGTAGATACAATCTAAGCAATAAGTATAGAGCTTAAATCTAAGATCATGCCACTCGGGCCCTAGTGACAAGCATTAAACACAACAAGATTGCAACAACAATAACTTCACAACTTTATAGATAGACTAATCATAATGTAACAATCCATCGGATCCCGACAAACACAACACCGATTACATCAGATGAATCTCAATCATGTAAGGCAGCTCATGAGATCATTGTATTGAAGTACATGGGGGAGAGAATACCAACTAGCTACAGCTAGAACCCGTAGTCCATGGAGGAACTACTCACGGAGCATGATGGAGGCGGTGGCGTTGATGGAGATGGCTTCCGGGGGCACTTCCCCGTCCCGGCAGGGTGCCGGAACAGAGACATCTGTCCCCCGAATTGGAGTTTCGCGATGGTGGCGGCGCCCCTGGAGTTTTTCTGGAGTTTCGTCAATTCGTCTCGAAGATTTAGGTCGCGAGGGGTCTTATAGGCGAAGAGGCGGCGCAAAAGGGTTTCTGGGGGGCCCACACAGTAGGGGGGCGCGCCCCACCCCTTGGCCGCGCCGCCCTGTCGTGTGGGGCCCCTGGCTCGCCTCTGACTCTCCTTTGGTGTTCTGGGGCCTTCCGGGAAAAATAAGATGTTTGGCGTTGATTTCGTCCAATTCCGAGAATATTGCCCGAACAGCCTTTCTGGAACCAAAAACAGCAGAAAACAGGAACTGGCACTTCGGCATCTTGTTAATAGGTTAGTTCCGGAAAATTCATAAAAACATTATAAAGTGCAAGCAAAACATGTAAGTATTGTCATAAAACAAGCATGGAACATCGAAATTATGGATACGTTGGAGACGTATCAGCATCCCCAAGCTTAGTTCCCGCTCGCCTCGAGTAGGTAAACGATAAAAAGAATAATTTCTGTAGTGACATGCTACTTACATAATCTTGATCATACTATTATAAAGCATATGAGATGAATGAAGTGACCCAAGGCAATGATCTATAGTTGCTAGCCAAATAGATAACATATAGCAAAACTTTTCATGAATAGTACTTTCAAGACAAGCATCAAAAGTCTTGCATAAGAATTAACTCATAAAGCAATAAATTCAAAGTAAAGGTATTGAAGAAACACAGAGGAAGATTTAAGTTTCAAGCAGCTTGCTTTCAACTTTCAACATGCATATCTCATGGATAATTGTCAACACAAAGTAATATGATGAATGCAAATAAGCAAGTATGTAAGAATCAATGCACAGTTGACACAAGTGTTTGCTTCTAAGATGGAAGGAAGTAGGTAAACCGACTCAACATAAAGTAAAAGAAAGGCCCTTCGCAGAGGGAAGCAGGGATTAAATCATGTGCTAGAGCTTTTTAAGTTTTGAAATCATATAGAGAGCATAAAAGTAAAGTTTTGAGAGGTGTTTGTTGTTGTCAACGAATGATAGTGGGCACTCTAACTACCTCATCAACCAGACTTTCAAGAGCGGCTCCCATGAAGGACGTTATCTCTACCAGCAAGGTAGATCATCCCTCTTCTCTTTTGTTAACACATGTATTTTAGTTTCATTATTTATGGATGACACTCCTCCCAACCTTTTTCTTACACAAACCATGGCTAACCGAATCCTCGGGTGCCTTCCAACATTCACATACCGTGAAGGAGTGTCTATTTGCAAAATTAAGTTGCTTACTGATGAATCAGGGCAAAACATGTGAAGAGAATTATTAATGAAAGTTGATTAATTGGGGCTGGGAACCCCGCTGCCAGCTCTTTTTGCAAAATTATTGGATAAGCGGATGAAGCCACTAGTCCATTATGAAAGTCTGTCAGGAGTAAATGACAAGATTGAAAGATAAACACCACATACTTCCTCATGGGCTATAAAACATTGACACAAATAAGAGATAATAGCTTTTGAATTGTTTAAAGGTAGCACATGAAGCATTTACTTGGAATGGCAGGAAATACCACATAGTAGGTAGATATGGTGGACAAAAATGGCATAGGTTTTGGCTCAAGGTTTTGGATGCACGAGAAGCATTCCCTCTCAGTACAAGGCTTTGGCTAGCAAGGTTGTTTGAAGCAAACACATGTATGAACCAGTACAACAAAACTTACATAAGTACATATTTCAAGCATTATAAAACTCTACACTGTCTTCCTTGTTGCTCAAACACAATTACCAGAAAATATCTAGACCTTAGAGAGACCAATCATGCAAACCAATTTCAACAAGCTCTACGATATTTCTCCACTAATAGGTTTAAACTACATGATGAAATAAACATGATCTACTTGAGAGCTCAAAACAATGGCCAAGTATCAAATTACCCAAGACAATATGAAGCATTTTCTGTTTCCAACCAAATAGCAATAAATGCAATAGCTTCCAACTTTTGTCATTGAACATTAAAAGTAAAACGAAAAACACAAGTGTTCATATGAAAAAGCGGAGCGTGTATCTCTCCCACACAAGTATTGCTAGGATCCGATCTTATTCAAACAAAAACAAAAATAAAAACACACAGACGCTCCAAGTAAAGCACATAAGATGTGACCGAATAAAAATATAGTTTCAATAGAAGAAACCTGATAAGTTGATGAAGAAGGGGATGCCTTGGGCATCCCCAAGCTTAGACGCTTGAGTCTTCTTGAAATATGCAGGGGATGAACCACGGGGGCATCCCCAAGCTTAGGCTTTTCACTCTTCTTGATCATATATCATCCTCCTCTCTTGACCCTTGAAAACTTCCTTCACACCAAACTTCTCATAAACTTCATTAGAGGGGTTAGTACTCAAAAAACTTTAATCCACTTTAGCCCTGTAGTGACACATTGCAAGAACTCAATAAAATATTAGCTACAGCTCTCCACGTCTAGAAAGCCTCACTTAAAGTCCACAAGAGACAATGCAAAAAAATAGAGACAGAATCTGTCAAAACAGAACAGCCAGTAAACACGAATTTTTAAGAGGTACTTCCGTTGCTCAAATCAGAAAACTCAAAACTAATGAAAGTTGCGTACATATCTGAGGATCACTCACGTAAATTGGCAGATTTTTCTGAGTTACCTACAGAGAATCATACCCAGATTCGTGACAGCAAGAAATCTGTTTCTGCGCAGTAATCCAAATCTAGTATCAACCTTCTATTAGAGACTTTACTTGGCACAACATTGCAATAAAATAAAGATAAGGAGAGGTTGCTATAGTAGTAACAACTTCCAAGACACAACAAAATAGTAGCGAAATAAAGACATGGGTTATCTCCCAAGAAGTGCTTTCTTTATAGCCATTAAGATGGGCTCAGCAGTTTTAATGATGCACTCGCAAGAAATAAGAGCTGAAGAAAAGGAGAGCATCAAAAAGAAAATTCAAAACACATTTAAGTCTAACCCACTTCCTATGCATAGGAATCTTGTACACAAATAAATTCATGAAGAACAAAGTGACAAGCATAAGAAGATAAAACAAGAGTAACTTCAAAATTTTAAGCATATAGAGAGGTGTTTTAGTACCATGCAAATTTCTACAACCATATTTTCCTCTCTCATAATAATTTTCAATAGCTTCATGAACAAACTTAACAATATAACTATCACATACATCATGCTTTTCATGATTCACAAACACATAATTTTTATCAAGCTCAGAAATAATAGGATCAAAACTTTCAAACCCACTTTTATCAATAATGTAACAAGATGATTGATCAATCTCAAAAGATATGGGACTCATAGATAAAGTCAAGAACTCTCCAATCCCATTTTCATTAGTAGTACAATTAATATTATCAAGTAACATAGGACCATCATCTAGAGATTTATCATAAACATTTGCCAAGCAAAACTCTTTAGTACCATGCATTTCGACATCGAGCACAAACAAAGCATTATCATAAGATTTATCAAAATAGCATGGATTATCATAGATAACAGTAGCATAATTATTCTCACAAGTCTTACTCATAGGTACTATTTCAAGAGAATCCACAGGAACATAACATTCATCCTCCTTTGGTAAGCATGGATGACAATCAAATAGTGTAAGAGATAAAGAGTTACTCTCATTAGAAGGTTGGCATGGGTAGCTAATCCATTCTTCCTCCTTTTGTTCATCACTCTCCTCTTCTTTTTCATCCAATGAGCTTTCCGGTTCATCAATTTCCTCCTCTTTTTCATCCAATGAGCTTTCAGGTTCATCAATTTCTTCTTCCACTGGTTCCTGCAAATTGTGAGTGCATTCTTGTGCATTAATGAGTCTCTCTTTATAATCAATGATATAAGGATTATCATTGTAGCTTTCTATGCAAAAATTAAGGATAGAAGAGACATAATCTTTAAGGTCCTTACAAACAACACAAGTTTCATAATTTTTAGACATGAAGGATTCTATCTTAGAGGCTCCCATAAATAAGACAAATTGTTCTACCTCTTCGAACCCAAAATGAATATAGCTATTCCGATTATAGTTCTTAATTAAAACTTCCTCACTAAAGCCACATTGAAATTTAAGATGTTTAGTATCATGTTTAGAGCTACAGTTTATATCATGGCGTTTAAGCAAGATTTTAGCAATTGCATTCAATTTTTCTATCACAACACTCATAACTTTTCCTGTTCTTGATTCTCTATAATTATTATATAATTCTATAAGCTCCAAATAGGTTGTAGGTTCTCCCATAATAGCAGTTTTTAATTTTTAGGTTTTTCAAATTTTTATGGATTTTCAGGTATATGAGGAAAATAAAACAAGACAAAAATAAACTAGGCAAAACTAAACTAAGCAAAATAATACTAGACAGAAATAAACTAAGCACAAATAAACTAGACAAAAGTAAACTAAGCAAAATAAAATAAAATAAAACAGAGTGAGAGGTAGAGTGTACTCCCCAGGTGAACTTATGAGTAGAGCCATGCCTCCCCGGCAACGGCGCCAGAAAATAGTCTTGATAACCCACAAGTATAGGGGATCGCAACAGTCTTCGAGGGAAGTAAAACCCAAATTTATTGATTCGACACAAGGGGAGGCAAAGAATACTTATAAGCCTTAACAACCGAGTTGTCAATTCAGCTGCACCTGGAAAAGCACTAGTAACAGGGGTGATGTGAAAGTAGCGATAATATGAGAGCAAGTAGTAACGAGTAACACAGCAGCAGTAATAGTAACACGGAGGCAATGGCATCGTAAAATAGTTGATACTACTTCCAATGACATGTAGAACGAGTATATGATGATGAGAGATGGACCGGGGTTCCCAGCTATCTACACTAGTGGTAACTCTCCAATAACAAGTGTTGGGTGAACAAATTACAGTTGGGCAATTGATAGGATTGAAATAGCATTAAGACAGAACATCAAGATTATTAATCATGTAGGCATGTTTTCCATATATAGTCATACGTGCTCGCAATGAGAAACTTGTACAACATCTTTTGTCCTACCAGGCTCGGTGGCAGCCGGGCCTCTAGGGAATCTATCGAAAATTAAGGTACTCCTTTTAATAGAGCACCGGAGCAAAGCATTAACACTCCGTGAAAACATGTGATCCTCATATCTAAGCCTTCCCCACCAGCTTGTCCCAATTTCGTCACTTTGGGGCCTTTGGTTCCGGACATAGACATGTGCATACAACTTGTAGATACAATCTAAGCAATAAGTATAGAGCTTAAATCTAAGATCATGCCACTCGGGCCCTAGTGACAAGCATTAAACACAACAAGATTGCAACAACAATAACTTCACAACTTTATAGATAGAGTAATCATAATGTAACAATCCATCGGATCCCGACAAACACAACACCGATTACATCAGATGAATCTCAATCATGTAAGGCAGCTCATGAGATCATTGTATTGAAGTACATGGGGGATAGAATACCAACTAGCTACAGCTAGAACCCGTAGTCCATGGGGGAACTACTCACGGAGCATGATGGAGGCGGTGGCATTGATGGAGATGGCTTCCGGGGGCACTTCCCCGTCCCGGCAGGGTGCCGGAACAGAGACTTCTGTCCCCTGAATTGGAGTTTCGCGATGGTGGCGGCGCCCCTGGAGTCTTTCTGGAGTTTCGTCAATTCGTCTCGAAGATTTAGGTCGCGAGGGGTCTTATAGGCGAAGAGGCGGCGCAAAAGGGTTTTCGGGGGCCCACACGGCAGGGGGCGCGCCCCACCCCTTGGCCGCGCCGCCCTGTCGTGTGGGGCCCCCTGGCTCGCCTCTGACTCTCCTTCGGTGTTCTGGGCCTTCCGGGAAAAATAAGATGTTTGGCGTTGATTTCGTCCAATTCCGAGAATATTGCCCGAACAGCCTTTCTGGAACCAAAAACAGCAGAAAACAGGAACTGACACTTCGGCATCTTGTTAATAGGTTAGTTCCGGAAAATGCATAAAAACATTATAAAGTGCAAGCAAAACATGTAAATATTGTCATAAAACAAGCATGGAACATCAGAAATTATGGATACGTTGGAGATGTATCACCGCCACAAGCTCCATAGTAGCACCGCCTAGCTCTTCCTGCGACGCAGCCAGGCCCGCGAGGAAGTCCATGGCGGGTCCTGGTGGCCGGCGAGGCGGTGGAGGCAGCGGGCCTGGGCACCCCCCGGGCCGGGGCAGGGGCTGCCGTGGTGGAGCAGCTACGGCCCCACGGTCTCCGTCGCATGCGCCCTCCTCGTCTTCGCAGGAGGACCGCTGATTCGAGTTCCTCCTCTGCATCGACGATGACCCACTCAGCATCAAGCGGCTCCCGGACAAGTTCACCGAGTTCGTCGATGGCATCGAGCCGGCGCACTTGCAGCTACGGGAGGCTAGCTGCAACTTCTGCCGGTGGACTGTCGCGGTCTTGTTGGACGGGCAGGGCAATATGTACCCGCACACGGGGTGAGACAAGTTCGCCCGCGACCTCACGCTCGAGCCCGGCTGCCAGCTCACCTTCCTCTACGAGGGGGACTGCGAGATGATCGTCAAGGTGTTCGACGACACAACCTACCGCAGGCACTACCACACCGGCGAATCCGACTCAGACATCGATACTCAAAACTGAGTGTTCTTTCTTTGCAGCGAATATGGCTACGGGCCGGCTGAAGCCGCAGAGTGAAGGTTTCTGGTTGTTCTTCCTCGAAAGAACCAACCGGGGTATGATGGCGTGTGCTCGTCGTACACAGACACGCTATTGGGGAACCCCAAGAGGAAGGTGTGATGAGCACAACAACAAGTTTTCCCTCAGTAAGGAACCAAGGTTTAATCGACTAGTAGGAGAAAGGCGTGACTTCTGAAGGTGTTGCTGGATGACTAGTGGCAGGGCGCACTACCGGCGTCAGCAACAACGTGGAACCTGCACACAACACAACCAAAGTACTTTGCCCCAACTTACAGGGAGGTTGTCAATCTCACTGGTTTGCTGAACATAAAGGATTAGACATATCGAATGGAAGGAGATGTTTGCAGAAAGTAAACAGAACAGGACTGCAGTTGAATTTATCAGTAAAGGAAATAGAACCAGAGTCCACAGTTCACTAGAGGTGTCTCTCCATAAAGAAATAGCATGTTGGGTAAACAAATTATAACTGGGCAATTGATAGAATATCGATCAATACATGACAAGATGATTACTATGATAATTTGGTATTGGGCATTATATCATAATACATAGACCGTAATCCAACTGCGTCTATGACTAATAATCCACCTTCAGGTTAACGTCCGCACCCCTTTCACTATAAAGTTGTAAGCAAGAGATTATCGAATTAAGCAATTTGTGTAAAGTAAACAATAGAATTGCCCTTAGATAAAACATTGTTGGGTTCTCCCTAGTAGCAACAACACATCTACAACCTTGGAAGTTATAAAGTCACTCTCCCAGGAAAGTAGAGGCATGAATCTACTATCGAGCATAAATACCCCCTCTTGGAGTCACACGTGTCCACTTGGCCAGAGTTTCTACTAGCAACGGAGAGCATGCAAGATCACAAATAACATATGACATGAATATATAATCAATCTCAACATAGTATTCAACATTCATCGGATCCCAAGCAAACCAAACATAGAGGATTACATAAAAGATGATCTTGATCATGTAGGGAAGCTCACAAGATCGATACATCAAGCACAAAGTGGAGAAGACAACCATCTAGCTACCGCTATGGACCCATAGTCCAGGGATGAACTACTCGTGCATCACTTCGGAGGCGGGCATGGCGATGTAGATGCCTCCGGCGATGATTTCCTCCGCAGGGTGCCGCGAAGAGCTTCAGAACCCCCCGAGATGAGTTCAACGATGGCAGCCGCGATGGAACTTTTTGTGGATGGAGGCTCGGGTATCCAGGGTTTTCCCGACAAGAAGTATAAACATGCGGAGGATTCAGGTCGGTGGGGCGCCTGTGGGCCCCACACCTACCCTAGGCGCGGACCAGGCCTAGGCCGCACCTAGGGGTGGTGTGGGCGGCCTGGTGCGCATCTTCATCCCCCTCCCGACTTCGTCTTCGTTTTGGTAAAATATTGACTTCGGCTTTTGTTTCGTCCAATTCCGAGAATATTTCCTGTACAACTTTTCGGAAATACAAAAACAGCAGAAAACAGGGAACTAACACTGTGGCATCTTGTTAATAGGTTAGTGCCGGAAATCAGGTTACCGCTCAACAAGCAACTTATAAGAAATAACACACATAAGCTACATATTCAATACCACAATTGTTTTTAAAGCTATTTTCCCATGAGCTATGTATTGCAAAGACAAGGAATGAATTTTTTTTTAAAGGTAGCACTCAAGTAATTTACTTTGGAATGGCAGAGAAATACCATGTAGTAGGTAGGTATGGTGGACACAAATGGCATAGTTTTTGGCTCAAGGATTTGGATGCACGAGAAGTATTCCCTCTCAGTACAAGGCTTTGGCTAGCAAGGTTGTTTGAAGCAAACGCAAGTATGAACCAGTACAACAAAACTTACATAAGAACATATTGCAAGCATTATAAGACTCTACACTATCTCCTTGTTGTTCAAACACTTCTCCGTGAAAATATCTAGACTTTAGAGAGACCAATCATGCAAACAAAATTTCAACAAGCTCTATGATAGTTCTTCATTAATAGGTACAAAGTACATGATGCAAGAGCTTAAACATGATCTATTTGAGCACAACAATTGCCAAGTATCAAATTATTCAAGACAATATACCAATTACCACATGAAGCATTTTCTGTTTCCAACCATATAACAATGAACGAAGCAGTTTCAACCTTCGCCATGAACATTAAAAGTAAAGCTTAAGAACACCAGTGTTCATATGAACGAGCGGAGTGTGTCTCTCTCCGACATAAAGAATGCTAGGATCCGATTTTATTCAAAAAAAAACAAAAAAAAACATACAGACGCTCCAAGTAAAGCACATAAGATGTGACGGAATAAAAATATAGTTTCACTAGAGGTGACCTGATAAGTTGTCGATGAAGAAGGGGATGCCTTGGGCATCCCCAAGCTTAGATGCTTGAGTCTTCTTGAAATATGCAGGGATGAACCACGGGGGCATCCCCAAGCTTAGACTTTTCACTCTTCTTGATCATATTGTATCATCCTCCTCTCTTGATCCTTGAAAACTTCCTCCACACCAAACTCAAAACAAACTCATTAGAGGGTTAGTGCATAATCAAAAATTCACATATTCAGAGGTGACATAATCATTCTTAACACTTCTGGACATTTCACAAAGCTACTGAAAGTTAATGGAACAAAGAAATCCATTCAACATAGCAAAAGAGGCAATGCAAAATAAAAGGCAGAATCTGTCAAAACAGAACAGTCCGAACAGTCCGTAAAGACGAATTTTTCTGGGGAACTTAACTTGCTCAGATGAAAAAGCTCAAATTTAATGAAAGTTCCGTACATATCTGAGGATCACACATGTAAATTGGCAGATTTTTCTGAGTTACCTACAGAGAGGTCTACTCAAATTCGTGACAGCAAGAAATCTGTTTCAGCAGCGAGTAATCCAAATCTAGTATTAACCTTACTATCAAAGACTTTACTTGACACAACAATGCAATAAAGTAAAGATAAGGAGAGGTTGCTACAGTAGTAAAAACTTCCAAGACTCAAATATAAAACAAAAGTGCAGAAGTAAAATAATGGGTTGTCTCCCATACGCGCTTTTCTTTAACGCCTTTCAGCTAGGCGCAGAAAGTGTGAATCAAGTATTATCAAGAGATGAAGCATCAACATTATTACCAGGGGAGTTGGGAGTTTTCTCAAAAATGCATTGTATCTTGTCTATGTAAGTTTCAGAGGCTCCCCTTTCATTACTTTTAGGCTTACTATCTTCCTCAAATAAATTTTCAGGAACAATCCAATCAAAATTCTTTTCTAGTGCCTCATGCATTCCTATGAGCTTAAGAGGTATTGGTACTTTAATCTCCCCTCACAATTGGTTTTATTAGTGTACTTTAGCCTATCTTTTTCCATCTTTTCAAGGGTATTTGCAAAATTGGTAAAACACCCAAGCATCTTATGTTTAATAAAGACTTTTCTAGCTTCTTTAGCTACATCACCAAATTCTTTAAGAAGGGTTTCTAAAACAAAATCTTTCTTCTCTCCTTCTTCCATATCGAAAGTGTAAGAAACATATGTTGCATTATAGGATTAAGATTAACAAACCTAGCTTCCAACATGTGCACTAAAGAGGCAGTAGCAATTTCATAAGTAGGGGCAAGTTCTACCAAGTGTCTATCTTCAAAATCTTTAACCGTACTAACATGAGTGAAAAAATTCTTCTATATTATCTCTTCCAATGATAGACCCACGCCCTACCGGTATATCTTTCAAAGTGAACTTAGGGGGAAGCATGATGAAACAAAATAAAGTAAATGCAAGTAACTAATTTTTTGTGTTTTTGATATAAAGAACGCAAACAAGACAGTAAATAAAGTAAATGCAAGTAACTAATTTTTTTGTATTTTTGATATAGAGAAAGCAAACAAAGCAGTAAATAAAGTAAAGCAAGACAAAAACAAAGTAAAGAGATTGGATGTGGGAGACTCCCCTTGCAGCGTGTCTTGATCTCCCCGGCAACGGCGCCAGAAAACAGTTGCTGGCGTGTAGTTGATGTGGGAGTTAGAAATCTTTGTGGTGTAACTTTTCTTCAGTTCCCCGGCAACGGCGCCAGAAAACAGTCTTGATGGCGCGTGATGCACACGTCCGTTGGGAACCCCAAGAGGAAGGTCTAATGCGCACAGCAGTAAGTTTTCCCTCAGAAAGAAACCAAGGTTATCGAACCAGTAGGAGATGAATGCCACGTGAAGGTTGTTGGTGGAGGAGTGTAGTGCGGCGCAACACCATGGATTCCGGCGCCAACGTGGAACCTGCACAACACAATCAAAATACTTTGCCCCAACTTAACAGTGAGGTTGTCAATCTCACCGGCTTGCTCTAAACAAAGGATTAAACGTATGGTGTGGAGAATGATGTTTGTTTGCGAAGAACAACAGAGAACAGAGTTTGCGATAGATTGTATTTCAGATGTAAAAGAATGGACCGGGGTCCACAGTTCACTAGTGGTGTCTCTCCGATAAGAAATAGCATGTTGGGTGAACAAATTACAGTTGGGCAATTGACAAATAGAGAGGGCATAACAATGCACATACATATCACGATGACTAATATGAGATTTAATCAGGGCATTACGACAAAGTACATAGACCGCTATCCAAGCATGTATCTATGCCTAAAAAGTCCACCTTCGGGTTAGCATCCGCACCCCTTCCAAGTATTAAGTTGCAAACAACAGACAATTGCATTAAGTATGGTGCGTAATGTAATCAACACAAATATCCTTAGATAAAGCATTGATGTTTTATCCCTAGTGGCAACAAGACATCCACAACCTTAGAACTTTATGTCATCGTCCTGCATTCAATGGAGGCATGAACCTACTATCGAGCATAAATACTCCCTCTTGGAGTCACAAGTATCAACTTGGCCAGAGCCTCTACTAGCAACGGAGAACATGCAAGAACATAAACAACACATATATGATAGATCAATAATCAACTTGACATTGTATTCCATATTCATCGGATCCCAACAAACACAACATGTAGCATTACAAATAGATGATCTTGATCATGATAGGCAGCTCACAAGATCTAACATGATAGCACAATGAAGAGAAGACAACCATCTAGCTACTGCTATGGACCCATAGTCCAAGGATGAACTACTCACACATCAGTCCGGAGGCGATCATGGTGATGTTGAGTCCTCCGGGAGATGATTCCCCTCTCCGGCAGGGTGCCGGAGGCAATCTCCTGAATCCCCCGAGATGGGATTGGCGGCGACGGCGTCTCTGGAACTTTTTCCGTATCGTGGCTCTCGGTAATAGGGTTTTCGCGATGGAGAGTATAAGTAGGCGGAAGAGCAGAGTCGGGGGGTGCACGAGGGGCCCACACCATAGGGCGGCGCGGGCCCCTCCTTGGCCGCGCCGCCTTGTGGTGTCGCCACCTCGGGGCCCCACTTCGTATCTCCTTCGGTCTTCTGGAAGCTCCGTGGAAAAATAAGACCCTGGGCGTTCGTTTCGTCCAATTCCGAGAATATTTCCTGTGTAGGATTTAGGAAACCAAAAACAGCACAAACAGGAACTGGCGCTTCGGCATCTCGTTAATAGGTTAGTGCCGGAAAATGCGTATAAATTATGTAAAGTGTGTATAAAACATGTGAGTATTATCATAAAACTAGCATGGAACATAAGTAATTATAGATACGTTTGAAACGTATCAGAACCCCAAGAGGAAGGTGTGATGCGTACAACAACAAGTTTCCCTCAGTAAGAAACCAAGGTTTATCGAACCAGTAGGAGATGAAGGCCACGTGAAGGTTGTTGGTGAAGGAGTGTAGTGCGGCGCAACACCAGGGATTCCGGCGCCAACGTGGAACCTGCACAACACAATCAAAATACTTTGCCCCAACTTAACAGTGAGGTTGTCAATCTCACCGGCTTGCTGTAAACAAAGGATTAAACGTATGGTGTGCAGAATGATGTTTGTTTGCGAAAAACAACAGAGAACAGAGATTGCAGTAGATTGTATTTCAGATGTAAAAGAATGGACCGGGGTCCACAGTTCACTAGTGGTGTCTCTCCAATAAGATAGATAGCATGTTGGGTGAACAAACTACAGTTGGGCAATTGATAAATAGAGAGGGCATAATAATGCACATACATATCATGATGACTACTATGAGTTTTACTTAGGGCATTACGACAAATAACATAGACCACTATCCAGCATGCATCTATGCCTAAAAAGTCCACCTTCGGGTTAGCATCCGCACCCCTTCCAAGTATTAAGTTGCAAACAACGTGACAATTGCATTAAGTATCGTGCGTAATGTAAACAATACAAATATCCTCGGACAAAGCATTGTTGTTTTATCCCTAGTGGCAACAGCACATCCATAACCTTAGAACTTTCGTCACATCGTCCTGCATTCAATGGAGGCATGAACCCACTATCGAGCATAAATACTCCCTCTTGGAGTCACAAGTATCAACTTGGCCAGAGCCTCTACTAGCAACGGAGAGCATGCAAGATCATAAACAACACATATATGATAGATCAATTAATCAACACATATATGATAGATCAATTAATCAACTTGACATGTAGCATTACAAATAGACGATTTTGATCATGTTAGGCAGCTCACAAGATCTAAACATGATAGCACAAGAGGAGAAGACAACCATCTAGCTACTGCTATGGACCCATAGTCCAAGGATGAACTACTCACGCATCAATCCGGAGGCGGGCATGATGATGTAGAGTCCTCCGGTGATGATTCCCCTCTCCGGCAGGGTGCCGGAGGCGATCTCCCGAATCCCCCGAGATGGGATTGGTTGCGATGGCGTCACAGTATGTTTTCTCGTATCGTGGATCTCGGTACTAGGGTTTTCGCGACGGAGTGAATAAATAGGCGAAGGCGCGAGTGGGGGACGCTCGAGGGGCCCACCCCATAGGGCGGCGCGGCTAGGGGTGGGGCCGCGCCCCTAGGGTGTGGCCGCCTCGTCGCCCCTCTTCGTCTCCTCTTCGGACTTCTGGAAGGCTCCGTGGAAAATAAGACCGTGGGCTTTTGTTTCGTCCAATTCCGAGAATATTTCATGTGTAGGATTTCTAAAACCAAAAACAACAAAAAACAGGAACTGGCGCTTCGGCATCTTGTTAATAGGTTAGTGCCGGAAAATGCATCAAAATGATGTAAAGTGTATATAAAACATGTGAGTATTGTCATAAGATACGTTTGAGACGTATCACGGCGCGATCGGCCTCCTGCCGATGCCGCGTGCTGGAGGTAGCCGTGTACTGAGAGTGGCCGTCGGACATGGCTCGCTGCTGGGGTGCTGAGCGTTGCTTCCGACGAGCTGCTGCTCGACAACCCGGACGGAGGGAAGTAACCAGGGGCAGTTGAGGCTGCAACTGGTTGGGGCTGCTCCCTTCCCCGTGAAGGAGAGGAGCGAGGAGATGCTCGGTGCTGCAAGACAACCTAGCTCTGATACCACTTGTTAGTATCTCTAGCCTCACTTTCATGAAGAAGAGGATGACACTAGGAGAGTTGGGGAAATTTTCGTTGGTTTATTTCACACACATCTCATACAATGCCATACCATACTGAGGGCACGGGGCTACAAATTTATAGCTGCTAGCCAGCCAGAATATGCTAGTCTAAAGATGCCTAACTGCCAGTCTTTGATGCCTCTGAAAGCAGTCAAGGAGATGCTAACTGCCAGTCCTTGATGCCTCTAAAAGCAGTCAAGGATCAGGGATGCTATCCTATCCTAACCACCTGTCCTTCACAAGGACCATGTGCTGCAGCAGCTCCACAAAGACCAGAATACAATGACTTATTCATC
>NC_061513.1:171074297-171204973 GCF_022539505.1 Lolium rigidum | reverse complement strand
GCACATCCCATTTCTAAATCTACCCTTCGTTGTTCCTATATTCTGGGTTATTACAGCTAATTAGGAATTTTAATAAGTTGAGTTAGTTTTGGTTTGGGCATGTCCAACCAAGTTAGGGAAGCCCACTAGGCTGGCCAGCCACCCCCTCATATAAGGGCTGGTGAGGCTAGGTTTAGGGTTAGCATACGTTTGAAATTTCGTCTAAGTACTCTCGCTTGTGCTCGTGGTTTAGCATCCCTCCGGGGACAGCGATGTCGTTTATCTATTTCCAGTAACGATAGCTGCGAGGTTCTTGTGTTCATCAAGGATTATCAAGCTAGGGTTCGAGGTGTGCAGTTCATCTACACTTTGCTTGCTAGATTCGTTCCTCTACTTCAGGTTGCACGTGATTGGGAGTATCTACTACCAGATTGTCTCGCTGTGAAATATCGGGCAAACACCCGAGAGGATCACGTGGGATCCTCGTATCAATAGCATTGTGTGAATTTGAAGTGAGTGAAGGATAACGTTGCATAGAAAACAAAAAATTTCCTACCGCGAACACGCAATCCAAGCCAAGATGCAATCTAGAAGACGGTAGCAACGAGGGGGTATCGAGTCTCACCCTTGAAGAGATTCCAAAGCCTACAAGATGAGGCTCTTGTTGCTGCGATGAGACGTTCACTTGCCGCTTGCAAAAGCGCGTAGAAGATCTTGATCACGATCGCTTCCGGCGCCACGAACGGGCAGCACCTCCGTACTTGGTCACACGTTCGGTTGTTGATGAAGACGACGTCCACCTCCCCGTTCCAGCGGGCAGCGGAAGTAGTAGCTCATCTTGAATCCGACAGCACGACGGCGTGGTGTCGTTGGTGGTGGAGAAATCCGGCGGAGCTTCGCTTAAGCGTGCGGGATATGGTGGAGGAGAGAGACCGCTAGGGTTTGGGGAGAGGGGCGCCGGCTAGGGCACCCTTGAGGGGTGCGGCCATGGTGGTGGCTTGAGTGGCCGGCCAACCCCTCTCTCCCCTCTTTATATAGGTGGAGGCCCCAAGGTTTAGGTCAAAGAGTCCGAATAAGACCCCAACAAAAACCTTCCAAGTGTCCAAACCTAGGGGGAGTGGGACTCCCCCCTTTCCTTGGTGGGGTGGCCGGCCACCATGGTGGGGAGTCCACTTGGGACTCCTCCTCCCTTAGGTTGGCCGGCCAAGGTGGGTGGAGTCCCTTTGGGACTCCACCTTCCATCCTTATTTCTTCCGGACTTTTCTAGAACCTTCTAGAACCTTCCGTAGAACCTTCCGGATCATTTTAAATCACATAAAATGACATCCTATATATGAATCTTATTCTCCGGACCATTCCGGAACTCCTCGTGATGTCCGGGATCTCATCCGGGACTCCGAACAAATATTCGAACTCCATTCCATATTCAAGTACTACCATTTCAACATCCAACTTTAAGTGTGTCACCCTACGGTTCGTGAACTATGCGGACATGGTTGAGTACTCACTCCGACCAATAACCAATAGCGGGATCCGGAGATCCATAATGGCTCCCACATATTCAACGATGACTTTAGTGATCGAATGAACCATTCACATACGATACCAATTCCCTTTGTCACGCGATATTTTACTTGTCCGAGGTTTGATCTTCGGTATCACTCTATACCTTGTTCAACCTCGTCTCCTGACAAGTACTCTTTACTCGTACCGTGATATGTGGTCTCTTATGAACTTATTCATATGCTTGCAAGACATTAGACGACATTTCACCGAGAGGGCCCGAGTATATCTATCCGTCATCGGGATGGACAAATCCCACTGTTGATCCATATGCCTCAACTCATACTTTCCGGATACTTAATCCCACCTTTATAACCACCCATTTACGCGAGTGGCGTTTGATGTAATCAAAGTACCTTTCCGGTATAAGTGATTTACATGATCTCATGGTCATAAGGACTAGGTAACTATGTATCGAAAGCTTATAGCAAATAACTTAATGACGAGATCTTATGCTACGCTTAATTGGGTGTGTCCATTACATCATTCATATAATGATATAACCTTGTTATTAATAACATCCAATGTTCATGATTATGAAACTAATCATCCATTAATCAACAAGCTAGTTTAAGAGGCATACTAGGGACTTCTTTGTTGTCTATATATCACACATGTACTAATGTTTCGGTTAATACAATTATAGCATGATATATAAACATTTATCATAAACATAAAGATATAAATAATAACCACTTTATTATTGCCTCTAGGGCATATCTCCTTCAGTGAGAACTTAATAATTACCTAAATCATACGTGTTGTCGGGTTGCTGCTGCTTCGGCGGCGGCAACATCCGGCTCGTGGCATATGTGTGGGGAGTGGATCGTCTGGGAGGCGGACGATGGGATTGGTGATGTCGTCGCCGAGAGGAGTGCTCTCGGCGGCGGTAGCGGCAGCATCTACACTTCTGTACTGGCACTTCATTGGATGTCCCGGCAGTTGAGAGATGGAGCGGGGGTGATGCGTTGGGGGCGGGATCATGTCGATAGCGCTGGGTAGGAACCGTTTCTTTCCAATCTTGAAGAAAGAGATCGTGGGGAGTTCGTGCTTCATGGTGTTTGCGGTGGGCGTGGGAAATTTGCCTCATCATTAGCCTAATCTGAGCCATTAGATTAAGGAGATGGACGGCAATGAATAGGGAGGTACGCCTTACGATTGATACATTGTTGGAGTAATTTGGAGCACTGGATGATGGCAATCGTGTGGCTAATATTGGATTCAACACCTCTGTGTCTTTTTATTAATGGAGATGAAGATCTATACTATTATATTGGAGTTGGTCGTAGGTCGTATAACGCGTTTGGTAAAGGAGATTTGGTGTATCCTGATCGTACAATATAATCTTATGATCTCCGGTTAACATCCAATCGTCAGATCTAATTACAAGGCAAGTCGTCTCTCCTTCCCTTTGATACGTCCATAACGTATCTATAATTTTTGATGTCTTTATGCTAATATTATGCTTTTGACACTTGTTTTTATATTATATAAAGTTTATGATTTATTTAGACTAACCTACTAATAGTTGCAAAAGTGCACAATGTTCTTGTTTACACTTTGATGTGTAGGAATTACCAAAATACAAGAGGAAACCTTGTTGGAGTCAAATCGGGACTTTCCAGAAATCTGGCCTAGAACTTTTTTGGAAGATGGTCATGTTACGGGTCGAAGACGGCGTCAAACGGAAAACTCCCCAACTAAAAGGTTGTTGAAATTTCGCGAGGAACGTTAACTGATTTCGAGTCCGGGCGACCGAATAAAGCCCGATTTACTGCAACCCTAGATGGGGTGACAGAAATTCGAGAAGCTATATAAAGGGAGGAAACCTAACTCGTGGGGGACTCCTCCACCCACGAATTACAGCCGCCAAAAGCCACGTTTTTGCCCCCCCCCCCATGGATCCCATCTCCATGGGGAGGGCTCCCAAGAAACCATGAAGGAAGGGGGTTAAGGGGCGGTGCTCCCCCATGATGCCGACTGCAGGGAATGAGCTCCCCGCACCGCCGCCGCCCTGCACCTCTCGCTGCCCCCTTCACCATCTTCACCGCCATCTCCATAACCAACTCCTCCTTGTATACAGTGGTTCATCCTCCCACACACCTCTGTACCTTCCTATGTAAACATGGTGTTCGATGCTATAAGTTATAATCCTATGATCTATGTCATCTTTGTATAATCTATTTGTCTTTTGATTGCTTGGTTGAATGTATTTGGTTCATTAGAGTTGTATGTTGATATGGTGCAGTCCTTTGGTGTACATTATATTTGTGCGCGCATGGATTAAACATCATAGGGTTTGTAGTATGTGTAAGAGGAAGGGGGAAGTTCTGCCGGAGTGACAGAAACCTGAGGACGCGAACCAGAACGTTGCACGTATGGGAGTAAGAGGACCATTAACTTAAGGCTATGGTTTGGGGAAACCTTAATGCATTGTTAGTATTTGCGGATGCTTGCTAACAGTCCAATCATATAGTACGTGTAATTCCAAGTAGTAAAGTGCATGTATATTTAGCCTCTCCCACATAGAAAACTGCATCGAAGACAATGAACCTGATTTATTCGCTAATTAAACTTGGACAAAGGCATTAAAATTACCACCACTATTCCACACTCATTGTTCTGTTAGTTTAGCGTATTTTGTTGCTGCAGCAACTGACTTTACTTTCTTGTTATTTATTTCATGCAAAGCTATCTCTAGTACCCGTATTGTTGCTCTAGTTTTATTTCCTAGATAATGCAAATGTTTAGTATGCATAGATTTGTATTAGTGGTTGATAGAACTTAAGAGAACATTTCTCCTACCTTTAACTCCTCGTTGGGTTCGACACTCTTACTTATCGAAAAGGCTACACACGATCCCTATACTTGTGGGATATCACCCTTGCTCAGCGCACTTATCAATCAATCATGTATACAATCAATCAATCACAGTACAAATTAGGAAAGATATAGTATTACCTTGCCCCTACGAAACATTCTCATAACCATCTCACGGTACAAATTAGGAAAGATATATCAATCACAAAATTATGCTCCTATCTCTCCACCCCGCAATCAATTAGGAAAGATACCTTTCCCTGCCTCGTAAAATAATAATCTCACAACCATCTCAAGCCGGTGCTCACATCCCGCCATCGCACCAAGCAGGAATGCTGCTTCCGGTACCCAAGCAAGAACTTTGTCGTCATTTTCCAGGTACCCAGGCATCTGCTTCTCTATGTCTCCAAGACACAACCTTCGAGGATTCAAAGCTGCCAACATCATTCCATGCAGCAGACGCTCTGTCCTCCATCTACAGTAGCACCCACGTCCCACGGCCACCTCCGCAGCTCTGCCAGCTACTCCCCGCGGCAACAACAAGTGCAGTCACGAGATGGATAAGGGCAGATGTAGCGGCAGCGGCAGATTCACCTTCGGTGGGCGCTGCATTCCGTGGACGTTGTAAGCTGGTTTGTTTCCAATCTGGTACCTACCTACTCAATATCTCTTTCAACATCTACAACAAGCTGGTTTCTTCCAAATCACCACTTCCTCTTGCTTCTCTTAAATTGCAAATTGTATTTTATTTGATCCTAATTCAATCTTTGTTTGCATCTAAATGATGATGATGCTACAGAAGGTAATCAAAGCAGTACCCTTCCCTTGCACCAGCAGTTTCCATCCGACCCCTTCTTCATCACTCTCATGTGGCGACTAATTAAACCTACATCCCATGCCAAGGCTCTCCCTTCAACATGTATGAAACGGAAGGAACACCACAACTCTTCTTCATTTACACAATCGTGTACAAGTGTTGTTAATTGAGAACCTACTTCTCAGAGTCTTATTGGACTATAATACACATATATTGTTGTATCACTCAAAAGTCAGAACTTTCTAAAATTGGATAGTGAGTTGTCATCTTTGAATAGATTATGCTTAGGTTGTGTAATAGCAAGCACAGAGAACAATGATAATGATGCCATTTTCCAGTTAGTTTAGCTAAAATAATTCATCCTTTTTTGGGCCAATACAGAACATTGTTTGCCCTTATTGCTTCGTCACTGTCTGTTTCTTGTGGTCTTACGAAGGGCATATTCTGTGATGTATAGGATTCTGGAGGTGCCATGACATCCAATTTACAAATCAATCACGGGATGGTTTCAGCAAGAAAATCCTTGCTCACAAAGAGGTGATTTTACCATTGTGTTTCTTTCCATTGGAGATTCACATTGTAAAAGAAAAATAAATAGATACTTTGAATTACATGATGTATAACGATTTATCGCTACTCTTGTCCTTTTTGACGCACAATTTATACCTACATATTTCTATAGTGGCTTGGAGCTAGCAAGGATCTCGAAGATTCATATTGAGAAGCTTTTAAAGGAAACTTATCAAGTTATGGAACCAAAATATCATGACTAGAGGTAAATAAAAGATAAATTACGTTTATATGTTACCTTTTAGTTCTATGTTCCTTCACATCTATCACATGTGTACTTATTTTTCTTTGTCGTATGATCCTTACTACTATCCAACATAGGATGCTGGTAGGTGATGGTGTGCAATTGCCGTGGGAGTTGGCAATCTCTATGGTGTAACTTTTCTTCAGTTACCCGGTAACGGCGCCAGAAAAAGTCTGGATGGTGGTCTACACCGTTGGGGAACCCCAAGAGGAAGGTGTGATGAGCACATCAGCAAGTTTTCCCTCAGTAAGAAACCAAGGTTTAATCGACCATTAGGAGAAAGATGTGACTTCTGAAAGTGTTGCTAGCTGACTATTGGCAGGGCGCACTACCGGCGTCAGCAACAACGTGTAACCTTCACACAACACAACCAAAATACTTTGCCCCAACTTACAGTGAGGTTGTCAATCTCACCGGTTTTACTGAACACAAAGGATTAAACGTATCGAGTAGAAGGAGATATTTGCGAGTAACTCAAAGAGAATAGTGCTTGCAGAAAGTAAACAGGACAACATTGCAGTGGCTGAATTTATCAGTGTAAAGGAAAGGACTGGGGTCCACAGTTCACTAGAGGTGTCTCTCCATAAACATAAATAACATGCTGGGTGAACAAATTACAGCTGGGCAATTGACAGAATACCGACCATACATGACAAGATGATTACTATGAGATTCGTTTGGGCATTACATCATAATACATAGACCGTAATCCAACTACGTCTATGATCAATAATCCACCTTCCGGTTATCGTCCCCCTTCAAGTATTAAGTTGCAAGCAACAGATTAGTGCATTAAGCAATGTGTCTAAAGTAAACAATATAATTACCCTTGGATAAAACTTAGATGTTATTGTCACTCTAGTAGCAATAGCACATCTACAATCTTAGAAGTTATTGTCACTCTTCCAGAAAACTAGAGGCATGAACCTACTATCGAGCATAAATACCTCCGCTTGAAGTCACAAGCATTTACTTGACCATAGTATCTACTAGCAACGGAGAGCATGCAAGATCACAAATAACATATGACAAGAATATATAATCGATGTCAACATAGTATTCAATATTCATCGGATCCCAGCAAACACAACATGTAGCATTACATAAGGATGATCTTGATCATGTAGGGCAGCTCACAAGATCTAAACATAAGGCACAAATTGGAGAAGACAACTATCTAGCTACTGCTATGGACCCATAGTCCAGGGATGAACTACTCACGCATCACTTCGGAGGCGGGCATGGCGATGTAGATGCCTCCAGCGATGATTTCCCCCTCCGGCAGGGTGCCGGGAACAGCTTCAGAACCCTCCCGAGTTAGGGCCTGCAATGGCGACCGCGACAGAACTTTTCGTGGATGGAGGCTCGGGTCTTCAGGGTTTTCTCGAGATCGTGAATAAATAGGCGAAGGTGCGATGTCGGTGGAGGCCAGGGGGCCCACACCACCCCTAGGCACGGGCCAGGGCCAGGCCGCGCCTAGGGCTGAGTCCGGCCGCCCTGCTGCCTTTCTTCGACCCCCCTATGGACTCCGTCTTCGTTACGGTAAAATATTTTACTTCAGCTTTTGTTTCGTATAATTTCGAGAATATTTAATGTACAACTTTTCTGAAATACAAAATAGCAGAAAACATGGAACTGACATTGTGGCATCTTGTTAATAGGTTAGTGCCAGAAAATGTATAAAAGTGCAACGAAGCATGAGCAAAACATATAAATTTGTGTAAAACAAGCATGAAACATCAAAAATTATAGTTACGTTTGAGATGTATCAGTAGGCTATCAACCTAAAGTGCATTTTATGATAGAGGTGCAATTAATGTAGTCTTTTCATAGCAAAAACGTTGGAATGTTTATTTGCATCATGTTTACATGTGTAGTGGGAAAAAAAAGTTGGCCATTTCCATATGTCGATGCTTTCTTTCATGTGAGTGGTGAGCCATGAGGCTGTGATACCCTCTCCAACAAACACCTGCATCGCCCATTCGCATAAATATTCTTGAGAATTATCAGAATAACCTGTGCATGTTGTATTTTCTAACACGAGTGGCCTTCTTTATGAAGCTGACTCTAACATGGTTGATATTCCGTCGGGTTTACTGATGCTTCTTGTAGTTTGGACATGGATTTTAGTTAGAAGAGTCATAGGAAGGCGATTCGAAGAAGTGACACCACAGTGAAAGGAATGATGGTTCCAATGCGCATTGCCTACTTGGTGAAATGCAGGTACCTGGGCTCTCTTTATTTTTGGTTTCTCTGCATCTTTCTATGCAACTTATTCATTGTGCTGATTTTATAGAGTTTGGATAGGGGGTACTCAATTTATTTTATTTTATTTATGTTGGTTTACATTACACCCTCATATATGAGGATTTTGTGGTGAACTTTGATGTTGAAGTTGATACTACAATGTTTGATCATATTATTGTTGCTAGCAAGTCACATCATCATATTCAATTTATAGAAGAAGGCAAATTTAAGAGAAATAGAGAATCTATCGAGGATGATGTTCAGGTTAGAGAAAACAATTTAGGTGTTCAAAGCTGTAGCTACGGATGTTCAGGCTATAAACAAGACGCTGAAGGATGAGAACTTGTACACCAACATGGAAAAGACTTCTGAAGTTGTTATGGTAGTCAAGGTCCTACATGGTGAGAAAACTCCAGGCATTAATTTGTAATGATTTGAAAATATATATTTCATGCGCCATAGTCATGTAATCTCTTTATCACTGAAGTTCAATTTTAGAACTCAAGTATGAGATCTGGATGGAATGAGTGATCGATATGACAAAGCCGAAATGTAACATGCAGATTCATAGGTCTAACATCGTCATACAAGTTTGTACTTATAGGGCGATGTGTATAAAAGACTTGAAGCCATCTCTAGGATGTGAGCAATTTGGAATCTTACTCAATAAGATAAAATTAGATGAGTTATTGGTTTGTATGCTTACCATGCTGGATGAACTAAAATTTAACAAAACCATGATTTCAATTTTTTTTGGATTACTATGTAGTTTTCTGTTTCTACACACGTGAAATTTTATGTCCATATGTGATGTAAGAAAATAAATTTAAATGGGTCATGACAACGCATGGGCACTCAACTAGTGGAGATAATCTCTGAATTTGTCCACCTTTGCTATAGACATTTTACATTGCCATTTTTAACATGTAATTTGCTTAATGAGCTCTCTTCCTTCCTTCCTTCCTTCGTTCTTCTCTTTCTTTTGCGGCTATGTGCACGGCTGCTATTCAAGATGTTAAGTGTGGGCTCTTCCATTGCATCTCTGAATGTGAACTTTTGAGTCTAACAAAATGCACCCTTTATCAGGAAAAAACCTAGTCAACTGCTACTGTATAGCCGATCATGTATGTATAATCCACCTGTGTGCTACTAGCCTACTATAAGTTCAGGAAGGCAAGGCGATCTCGAAGAGATGAGGGGCGCATTGACAGTTGTGCATGGCTGTCAGTGATACGTATCATAATAACTTACGATTTTACGATGGTGATGTGGCCAATCAATATGTATTGTAATGGTATCTAAATCTGGTAGTATCTAACTCGTATCGCGATACGCATAGTGGTATGTTTAGTATCCCGATATAAAAACGATACCGTACGATCTCACGCATATGCTACAAAATATGGACACAAAGTCATAGAAAGCTAAAGAGTAAAAGTTGTTTTGTACCCTCGAAAAAACTAAGTATTTAAACAATACAACGACAATAAGCTTGAGCGAGATGGGTTTAAAAAGAGTTTCTATGTGCAAGAAAACAACCTAATACCAATCTTTTGTTTCACGGGTTCGTAGTTAGTTATATTTATATCATGCATCGGTCCTTATTAATATTATAGAAATACATTATTTGCAATATTAGACTCTATTAAAGACACAAAATATGCTCAAAAATCAAATTTAATATTAAATTTAAATTTATGGTATTAATATATATATTATTAAAAATAGAAATATCATAGTATCGTGATACTACAATATACGATTCTACTATAGGATATTGCTGATAAGAATACTACGTACCTAGATTTCGATACTGACAACGTTAGTTGTGCGTTTCATAGTTTTCTTAGAAAAATAATTTTTTTTTTTTTGAGAAAAACGACATGGCACTTTATTCATTCATAACAAAGTGTCTGATACAAAGACCATCAGGTGTCTATGAGCCTCTTTATTTGACTCCCTACTCTCATGTCTAAACGAAGCCAGCGATAAAGAGTTTGCTGCTTCCTTAATCTCATCAATAACTACACTGAAGTTCCCAGCAAACTTGCTGTGGATAGCGCTGACGACAGTCAAGTAATCAGACGCAACCGTTACACGATCCGCCAGAAGATCATGAGCCAGCGCCATGGCCTCCCGATAGGCGATAGCTTCCATAGTCGCCGGGTCCGTGATCCCGTCCAGCGTCAGTGTTGAGGCGCCCATGAAATCACCCGCCTCACCCCTGCAGATCACAGCTACAGCGCCTCCCGAAGAAGATTTCCGCATCGCTGCATCCACGTTTAGCTTCACGCATCCCGGTGCCGGTGGAATCCACCTCGGGTGCACCGGCTTCGGAGCTCCCCTTCTTCCCTCGCTCGGCTTCTGGATAGCCAGGTCCCTTAGGAATCCTTCGATGAAAAGATGGGTAGAGAGGGGGCTTTGGTAAACCTCCTCATATATAATTTTCCTCTTCGCATACCATATCGCCCACATCGTGATGGCCACGCGGGTGAAATCGTCCTGCGAGAGTGTCTCCGTCATCTCCGCTAGCCACAGTCTAGCCACTGGAGTGTCAGTCTTGGACAGATGCTCCACAACGCCTTCATTAGCCAAAGCCCAAACACACCGAGCTGCTGCACGGTCAATCAGGGAATGGCGCCAGGAATCAGCCGCCCCGCACAGGCAGCATGCACTCGACGTAGCCATATTCCGTCGGCAGCGAACATCCGCCGTAGGGATGGATTGGTGCGCCAGCCGCCATAAGAAGACACATATTTTTGGGGGCACGTTTGCAGACCATAGTCGACGCCATGCCATACTGTCCCTCCTGGTGTCTGAGCTTGCACTTCTGCCATCAAGCCAATCCTCCCTTCGCTTCTTCGTATTGACAAGGAGGTGGTACATGGACCGCACAGTCAAAACTCCTTTCTTATCATAGTGCCATGCCCATCTGTTATCGAAATGCCGGGTTGACAGAGGTATGGTTTTGATCACCTCCACATCCATGGGAAGGAACCATGTACGGAGTAGCTCGGTATTCCACGTCGCAGTCGTGGCGTCAATGAAGCTAGACACCCGCTCCGGGGGATCTCCGGCAGCCTCGAGGCGAGCAAGGGGCCTGAGCATATGATCACGCGGCAACCAATTTTGGTTCCACGCATGCGTGTTCTCCCCCGAGCCGATCCTTCTTATGAGACCTTGCTTCATAGCGTCTCTTCCCTCCACTATCGCCCTCCACACCTGAGATGGGTGAGAGCCAAGGTGCGCCTCAAGGAAATCAGAGGATGGGTGGTACACCGCCTTCAGAATACGAGAGCTCAGGGCAGCCGGGTTCTGAAGTATGCGCCAGGCTTGGCGCGCCAACATGGCCAAGTTGAAAATCTCGATGTCGCGGAAACCCATTCCCCCGGAAAATTTTGGGGAGCACATTGTTTCCCAAGACACCCAGCAGGTCTTCCGTTTCCCATCCTTGCTGCCCCACCAGAAGCTCCTGAGCATTGCATTGATGGCTTCACACAGGCCTCTAGGTAGCTTAAAGCAAGACATGGAGAAAATTGGAATTGCCATGGCCACAGCCTTGATAAGTCTTAGAAAAATAAATAAATCCAAATCACGGCAGAGGGTTGGCCCAGGCGGGGAGTGCGCATGAGGCCGGGATTGTAGCCCATGGACCATGTGCTGCGGCCTAGCACGTGCGGTGCAACCCTAAACAAACATGCACACGGGTACTCTTCTTGGCAAAATCCACATCACTGATCACTCTTTTCGCAACCATGCCCGGCGGCCGCCAGCCCCGGCGGCCGCCAGCCCCGGCGGCGTCGCCGTGGAGGGAACCGCGGAGCGTCTGCCTCATGCATAGACTGCCTTGGCGAGGACATACTGTTCGAAATCTTCCGCCGCCTCCCCTCCCTGGCGACGCTCATTCGCGCCGCACTCAGGGTATCTCCAACCGGGCGACCCATCCCGCGCCCGCGCGTCCGGATGGGTCGAAACGGACAAAACCGCGGCCCAGCGCGCGGACCCATCCCTAAAACGGATGGCCGCGGCGTCCGGGACGACCCAAACCCGGCCCAAATCTTGGACGAGTTTGTGTGGCCGCGGACGCGAAAGGCTGGTCGCTCCCGTCCTCCCTTGTCCGCCCTCGGCCCGCCTCGTCTGCCTCCCAAAACACAAGCCCGTCGCCCACATCTCCCCACCGCTCCGCCGCCACCCACGGACCGGCGATTTGGGAGCGCGTCGCCGCCGGCCATCGTCGTCGAGACGCCGGCAAGCGGGGCGGAAGCATAGGTCGAGGTCCCGCGCTGCTTTCGCCGCGTCGTAGCAGAGTCGGTGGACGCCGCCGCCGGCGCTGTTGTCCTCTCACCGTCGCGACACCTCCCGCCGTTCGCAGCTTCGCCGTTTCCGCCGGAGGTGAGCTCTCCTGCACTGTGTATCCAGACCGGACGTCGTCTGAGACGGCCGCTTCTGCAGGTCCCTACAGAAGCATTTGGATCGCCTCCGCCTGCGAGGTGTTCGGTCAAATGCTCGAACTAAAATGTGTCCCTTTTCAGATCATGGTGGACAGCGACGACGAGTACTACTTCAAGAACTTCATCGACACGTCGTCAGAAGAGGAGTCTGACGACGAATTTTTCACGGATGTTGCGCTGCTCATCCACGAGCATGTCGTCTCGCAAATCCCCGTGCATCGGGGGTCCTTGCCGGGGCGCGCGGCCGCCTTGGACCGCAAAAGAGAACGCGGCCACGACCAGCTCTACAACGACTACTTCAAACCCAAGCCATTGTTCGTGCCGTCCATGTTTCGCCGTCGTTTTCGGATGACCAGGCCGCTGTTCCGCCGGATAATGGATGCTGTGAAGATCTACGACGACTACTTCGTGCGAAAGTGGATGCAATTGGCAAGGTAGGCCTCTCTTCGTACCAGAAATGCACGGCAGCGATTAGGATGCTCGCATATGGCGTTGCCGGTGATTTCGTAGATGAGTACACGCGCATGAGTGAGTCAACCGGCTTGGAATCGATGTACAGGTTCTGCAGAGCTGTGATCGGTTCGTTCGGAGAACGATACCTCCGGCAACCTAATGCGGAGGACACAGCTCGTCCGTTGTCGATCAACGCTTCCGGGGGTTTTCCTGGGATGCTTGGCAGCATAGACTGCATGCACTGGGAGTGGAAGAACTGCCCCTTTGGTTGGCGGGGGTATACGGCGGCCATTCGAGGGGTGCACGGTCATTCTTGAAGCTGTTGCTTCCCATGACACATGGATTTGGCACTCATTCTTCGGAATGGCTGGCTCGCACAATGACATCAATGTGCTGCGGCGCTCTCCGGTGTTTGATAGGCTAGCGTACGGTCGGTCCCACGATGTGGATTTTGAGATCAATGGCCACCACTACACGAAGGGGTACTACCTTGCTGATGGTATCTATCCACCTTGGGCTACACTCGTGAAGACAATCCGAAACCCCAACTGCGAGCGAGGAGGCAAGGTTTGCCAAAGAGCGAGGAGGCAGCCCGGAAAGATGTCGAGCGGGCGTTTGGCATCCTCCAAGCTCGTTGGGCTATCGTCAGACACCCTGCCAGAGCCTGGGATGTGCAAACTCTGTGGGAGGTGATGACCGCTTGTGTAATCATGCATAACATGATTGTTGAGGTAGAGCGGGATGATTCACTCTTTGATAATGAATGGGAAGGCCAAGGAGAGTTGGTTACTCCTCAGCAAGGTGCTCCGGCATCATTCCAGGACATTCTTCATGCGCACCATGAAATTCGAGATCTAGCTGTACACAACCAGCTTCAGGCTGATTTGGTCGAGCACATGTGGCAGCACGTAGGCAACAATGTTGCAAACAACAATGATGAAGGAACTCCTGAAGCCTAGAGCATTTGTATCGTTTTTTCATTTTATTTGAATAATACTTTATCCTTGATTACATGGACTATGTAATGTGTAATACATTTTGAGCATTTGTACTATTTTATATATTTTCTATAATATTTTTTTGCGTTTCTCTAGTGAATTTACAAGAAAAGCATACCATAGGGCGCCGCGACCCAAATCTGCCGCGTTGGGCGCACCGCGCGACCCAAACACGCGCGGACGCGGGGCGCTGTCCGCGCGTCCGCTCGGGCACGCAAACGGCCCAAAACGGACGGCCCAGCGCGTCCGTTTGGGTCGCCCGGTTGGAGATGCCCTCACCTGCAGGGCGTGGCGCAGCGCGGTGGCCTCCTCACCGTCCTTCCGCCGCCGCTTCCGCGCCCTCCACCCGGCGCCTGCCCTCGGCCTTTTCTTCTCGCCCTTCAGCCCCGTCCAATACCCTAACGCCCCCGCCTTCCCCGCCTTCGTGCCGACCCGCCGCCCCGACCTGGATCTGGCGGCCGCGGTTCGCGGCGGCGACTTCTTCCTCACCTCCGTCCAACACGTGCACGGCCCCGGCATGCCCCCATGCTGGGATGTTTTCGACTGCCGTGACGGCTTCCTCATGCTCAACGACTGGGACGAGTGCTTGCTCCTCTTGTTCAACCCGTTGTCACGGTCGAATCGTGGCTCATTTCTTTCGTCTGAGGACATATTGGACGATTGCCGTGGCTGCGGGGTCCTGGTGGATCCTCAGTTCATCTACTCTGAGGAGGACCCCAGTTCGTTCCGTGTGGTGTGGCTTGCGCATGACGAGTCCAGGGTGAGGGCTGCGGTCTTCTCCTCGGACACCTGGGAGTGGCGCAATCTCCCATGGTTTCAAGTCTTACCAGGGCCAGGCCGGCAAAATCCGGGGCCCTGTGCGAAAATTTAAAATGGGGTACTATCTCACTAGAAAAATATAGCTAATGAACAATTATAACATATATATGTATATGTCTTAAGTGGACGTCCAAGCTGAAAAACTACTCTCGACGACCATAGATTTTAAACTGCTGATAATAGTATCTTAAAAATATTTTCAAAAGGAAGCATATTGTTTAAAAACCTGACCGGGCTGATGGTCCTAGAAAAAGATCTACATCTAATGGTTGTGATGCATGTAAAACCATCCCAAAAAAGTACATGTATATAGATAAGCCTATTAAAAACTACCCCAGGAGGAGGAATACAACAGCCGTATGTCAAATTTGTCACTCTCTATAAATTAGAACCGAATATTTTTTGTGGGGTAGTTAATTGTTTAATTTGAATATGAGAAGTGAACATATCGCAGTACAAAGTTTCTGACATCTTTAAGATGTGAACTAGAAATTTATTTTGAAAGTAGGTATAGTTTGATTTGTAAATATATGCAGCTTTTCAAAAGTAGTATTTGTATCATAGGCATCAATCATGAATGATAGTGTGGGTTTTGAACGTGCAACATCCTAGCAGGTATAGTGTGATTTATAAATGCAGCAGAATAGAAAGAAAAAAGACAAAGAAAAAAATAGAAACATGATGCGCGCTGGTTCGTGAATTGAACTTGCAACCTCGTGGTTAACAATTTAGCAGGCGTGCATCCAAGAGAACTGAGCTAGTTACATGGTGTACATCTGAAGTAAATTTATATACTCTATAAAGAAGGCCCATTTCGAAATTCTGGGCCCCCAAAATTTTGGGGCCCTGTGCGGCCGCACGGGCCGCACTCCCGTCGGCCCGGGCCTGAGTCTTACCGAAGCCACGCACCGACAGACAATGGGTTATGAAGGGGGGGGGGGAGGCTGCTGTACACCGACCCGGTCGGCATGTACAGGGCACCGCACACCCCAGCGATCAGGTCGGTGGGTTGGGCCGTGGCCCAGTAAGAGTAGGTCCGTTTTTTTCTTTTTTTTCTGTTTCTTTTCTGTTAATTTTTTTTCAACATCTAACTTAAAAAAAATCGGTGAACAAAATTTTAAAATCTGTTCAGATTCGGAATTTTAAAAATGTTCAGATTTTGATTTAATTTTTTTTCGAAATTTGAACATTTTCGGATATGGACATAATATAAATTTGAACATTTTTTAAAATTTGTAAAATTTATTTTGTCCAAAAATTAACATTTTTAGTTATGAACATTTTTTGAATTTGATCATTTTTTAAAATTTGAACGCTTTATATATTTGAACGGATTTCAAATTTGAACGCTTTTATAATTTGAACATTTTTTGTATTTGAACATTTTTCAAATTCGAACAGATTTTAAACGCTTTTATAATTTGAACATTTTTTGTATTTGAACGGTTTTCAAATTTGAACGTTATTAAAATTTGAACAATTTTTGAATTATGAACAATTTTCAATTTTAAAATTTTTCTGTTTTTAAACTTTTTTCAAATTTGAACAAAAATAAAAATAAACAGAAAGGAAACAAAAGAAAACAAAAAAAATAGAAACAGAAAATAAAGAAGAAAAAGGAAAGAAAAGGAAAAGGAAAAAAGAAACAAAAACAAAAACAGAAAAAGAAAAAGAAACAGAAAAGGAAAAAATAGGCGAACTGGGCCGACCAGGCCGGCCCATACCGAGCGCGGGGGTGTGCGGCGCGCGGTAGCGGCCGACCTGGTCGATGTATAGGATTTTCCTATGAAGGGCACGCAGGCTAATGGGATGTTCATCTACTGGGTTTGCAACAATAGGGAGAGTATCATCACATTGGACACAACCACTATGGACTTCTCTCTCTCTGACTTGCCTCACTACTTGAGGAGTCGAGATGTCAGCTTTGTCATCGGTGAAACCAAAGATGGCGCGCCTTGTATTGTTTATGCGTTTGAACTCTTCGTCGGCGTCTTTCTACGCACAACTGATGATACTGGTGTTGAGAGATGGGAGCTGGGCAGAGTAGTCGATTTGGGCACACGAATTCAGCATGTCCTCGGGGACCTACCAGACGACCTTGATGACATGAATGTTGTTGCCATCAGGAATGGGTTTGTGTACTTAGCAACATCCAAGATGCATCATGATCCTCAAAACCCTTGCTGGTTCTTGAGCCTTTGCTTGGAAACAATGGAGCTGGAAATGCTGTTTCAGAGGACCTTTGATGGCGATGTTTGTCCATATGTCTTATCGTGGCCTCGTTCTCTAGTAGGCAACTATGGGAAGTTCGCGCTTGAAGTTGCGCCGTGAGATACATTGCTGAGCATCGCAGATAAGTACTAGTATGCGAAAGGATAATCTAGTAGAAGTGCAAAAAAAGTCCCTTATGTTCCTTATGAGAAAGGTATGTGTAATGCTTAGAATTCAGAACCATTCACCTTTCCTGAAGCTCTACCAAGCTGACCTGAAGAATCCAACCAAGTTCCACAGGGTTACCGATTCATCAGAATTCACTCGGCAATCATGTGTTTTTTACCTTTTGACTAATAATTTACGTTCATGTACCTCTGTCTCGGCATCACTGTAGGAACTCTGAACTTGTCTGTCTCTTTGTTCGGTGTTGTATCTGCAGCATACTTTTGTTCGTTATTGAACATGGAAAGATAAGCACATATAGTTTCTCCTTGTTGAAATTTAGAAATTGCGCTACAAACACGGTTTTCATTATTGGAAAGGTGAACTGCACACAATAGTGTTAGCAGGTAGCAGATCAGAAATTCAATACGGCTCCCGGGTGCATATGCTCCCTGTATCAAAAAATTATATTTCAAAATTTCGGAAAATTTTGACAAAAAATTCTACATGTACATCTCAACAATATATGTACGTTCGTCAAGTTTCGCGAGGAACCAATATGTTTTGTGGTCTGTGTAAAAAAGAGAAAATTTATCTCCTGAAAAGCCTTATTTTCAGCATTGAATTTTGCCTTTTTTACACACGTCACATGGTAAGTCGGATTTTTATGAAACGACTTTGTGAGCGCGTAGCACGTGAAGATGTACGTGCAAATTTTTCGTTTCAATTTTTTAAAATTTCAAAATGTATGTAACATGCATTTCAAAATAAAGGGAGCATATGCTCCCATGTGCCAAAACACCATTCCCGTAGCAGATCCTATATGATATGCCTGGTTGGAAGATAGTATTGTTTTTCTGGGGGCTCCAATAACCAAGATGTTGTATCTACAATGTTATGTATCTCTATCTTGGCCTAAATGTTAAATTTAATTTCTAGAGGGCATATGATTGCATTCCTCTTCTGTTTTACTCCCTTATTTTACATCCTTAATTGCAGTGATCCCAGAGATTGATGAATCTATTGTTTTCTGTTAACACTTGCACAATTTTATGTGGCTCGTCCTGTGAGGGCCACCCTAGCTCTGTTTACAATCTCTGATACATGTGAACAACATTCCCTTGTGTAAGACCCTATAATAGTTTGCCCGGTTGTATTGTTATGTCCAAAATGTGTTAACAAAACATGGTAGTGTAGCAATGTCCATCCATTCAGGACTGGCTGAGCCACAGTCGGAGACTATTTGTCTCGCCTGATATTTTCAGCAGCTCACCAAGTCCCCTTGTGGGACATCATCCACTGCTGCGCGCGGGGGCTACGTCTTCTTGCCGCCTCGATGATCTGGCGGAGCAAAAGTTTGGTCTGTGCTCTCTCTACACCTTTGACAGCCGCCAGCTGTTGCAACCTGGTCCAATTAACGTCATGCTTGCTCATATCCGACGAAGACCCCATGTTGTTACTTATGCCGGGTCAAGAGTTTGAGCTACATCTGGTCACACGGCTGGGAGTGGCGCCTTCTCCCTTGGATGGATGTCCCGATGAGGCCACACCATGAAATTTTATTTGGCTTTAGGATGCTTCTAGCACGCAGGCAATTGGGAGCTGCCTTATAGGAGTCATCGGTATAAGTTTCGTTCGACAAGGTCACAAAGTCCTCTGATGTTTAGCTCTGGAGGGCTTGGGGAATCGTCGATGGCATGCACTGTATTGTCTGTGCAAGCAAGGCGGTTAGGCATTGGTATTTGTTTTGAAGGAAGGATGATCAGAACACATTTGGAGGGTTAAGAATGACATTTTGCAGTTGAAGATACTCAATGAGATGTGTAGTACTGGGTGTCATGCATGCTAGGAGACTGGCTTCTTCCCATTTTTTCATTGATTATTGAATGAACCCTGTGGGGGTTTCCAGTTTCATTTAAGAAACTGAGGGTGAGGCAACAACCCAGGTATCTCAGTATTTTGCAACGTTCAGGAAACCAAAATGAAACTACAGGTAAGACATAACCAAACACATTCAAACTTTGTAAGGCAAGTTCCAGCGGCGCTCAGACAAAGGTGTTCCCATCAGAGCTTTTTTTAGATGTAGTGGCACACACCAAGGGCTTCAGGTATAGACCACATCTCACATAGCTATCCTCCTATTCACAGTATCCCCGCAATGCAGTTTCCCAAAGATCTTGTGAGCCACTTTGGCTATTTTCGTAGCCCCATGATGAACTGGCTTCTTCCTTAATTTGGAGTGAAC
Source organism: Lolium rigidum (assembly GCF_022539505.1). Lineage (NCBI taxonomy): Eukaryota > Viridiplantae > Streptophyta > Magnoliopsida > Poales > Poaceae > Lolium > Lolium rigidum. Next base: position 171,185,391 of record NC_061513.1, on the reverse strand, counting down.
TACGATGTCCGCCCCGCACCTTGTCCTCCCATGATATTTTGTAAATAAACTGCTGATATTTCTTTGAACCGCGTAAAAGAAAGACTAGTTTTTATCTTCAATTGCAAGAAAAACGACTTGCTTTTTATTTAATCATATGTTCTCCTTAAACCTACACGATGATTTGGGGCCAACAATAGTGTCATCTGGTGACTTTGTAGTGTGTCAGGTGTGATCCAACTTATATCCCTATATGGAGATGCTTAGTTCAGTTTTTGTGCAAAAATAGTGAACTAGACATCTCCAAATGATCTAGAAGTGGGATATACGTGCAAACCCACTTGGCACAAAGTAAGCTAGAATTTTTTAATAAACTTGAAGTGCCATATGTTTAGGATCCCATTTGCACCCCTAATTGGGAGAGAGTAGTGACATCCAGGGGTATGGTCGCGGCTTGTCACCTCTCTATGCGGTAAGTGTTGCATGTATATGGCCGACGTAGAAGCATCCTCACAATTATAGCTGGGCATGAGCAGCCCGGCCTAGCCAGGAAATTCCGGTCCGGGGTGGGCCAAGTGTGCACATCGGGCTATGCTTGGCCCTGAATTCTTGGCCCAACAGTCGGATTGGGATGGGCCTCGGGCCCCAGAAATACGTGGTTACCGAATATCGGGCCAAGTTGGGCTTTTTCGGGCTTTGGGCTGGGCTCAGGCCTAAATACTCATCCTGATGGTCGGGCCAGGCTCAGACCTAGACTTTCAGCTTCGGGATTTTTCAAGCCTGGCCCAAAAAATGCCCAGGGATACTCACAATTAACTTTCCATTGTTCCTTCAACCTCCATTCAGCACCAAGTCTGTGCACTAAGAGCTACATGTTCGGTTAATTTGGTTAGTTCGATTTTATTAACATGAATTTTAGGTAAACAAGGTTTCAATACTTTGGTAAATACATTTTTAACACTGGTAAATATGGTTTTTCATGAAAATATTGTTTGGTTTCGATAATAACCAATCAATTTTGGTTTGGTTTCGATAATAACTAAACTAACCAAAGTTAAAAGCGAGTTTTTTGAATAATCCTAATTTTATGGTCACATATTTCATTTTAGTATTCTGTATGACCGAACTGGATGTGTTGCGACAGATAATGAAAAAAAGTATGAAGTTCTAACCAAAATAAAATAATTTAATACTTTGTATAACTGACTTAATGTGCTGCAAGAAAGAAAAACAAAAAAAAAACTAAATTCGGCCAACATAAATTTGGCGCAAAATCAGGAGTTGAACTCACAACCTACGCTCACACATCAGCAAACAACACGTCCAAACTGATTTTTTTCTAGAATACACATCCAAACCACTAGGATACAACATAGAGGTTTGCTCTAAGTTGGTCCGAGGTCAGGCCGAACAAAACCCGACGCAAAAATATCTAGGCCTAGGCCCAACCTAGCCTGACTGTTGGGCCGAAAAATCAGGCCCAACCCTATCCTAGTAGAGGAGAAGCCCATCAGGCCTTGTGTTGGGCCTCTATCTCGATGAGGAAGTGAGAAGACAAAGTATGAGATGGGAATCTTCTTTGTTAGCAAAGAAGTGAATTCTCTTTTTTATTGTTAGTTTGGTATACCTAGGGGTTCGTTGAACGATGAGGGACACAAAACTTTTTTTTTTGAAAAATTTAAAAACAAAATAAAGTCAAAACCATGTATGAAATGAATGTCATGTAAGAAAGAAAGAAATGTGGAAAATAAGTGAAATAGAATTTACGACCGAAATTAAATTAAAAATTCTAAATGAGCTACAACTTTTTAACATGAACCCTTGTTGGCATGTGTTCCACGAAAGACTATACCTACCAAGACTGTAAATGCGCCATAAGTAGATCTATTGTGGCGCAAGCCCTAAGTGTCGCGAAAATGTTTAAACAATAGATAGTCAAAATAACGAGCTTGCCAAAGCATTGCAAAAATACTTTCTGTGACACCTTTTTCTCTGGTGGCCCTAGCTTGGTGGATGTAAGCGACATTTCACGCCAAGTGTGTTTTAGTGTCTAATTGACATATCTTGTGTAGACTTTGTTGATTTATGTTATTTGATCTTATATAGTACCGAAACTAAATATATAGGCCTTGTGATAATTATTATTATCTGGTTGGGAATCCTAACACCATACCTTATCATGAATGACATCATGCAAGTTATGCTTCTCGATAAACTCAAATACTTGAGGCTTCAAGATGAGGTGGCGAGTGTGAATGGGCCAAGAATGAGGCTTGAATGGGCCCAAAACTGCGCAAAGTAAGTAAGCTATGAAGAGTGCATACGACTTGGGCTCTCCACACATCGCCTCCCTGCACGAAAAGGTAGGGCTTGCCCTTGCCAGCCGAGGAGAGGAATCCACCGCCGCTCCCCGCAATGGACCTCGCCTGTGATCCCACCCAGCCGCCGCCGGCAAAGCGCACGACGGAACCAAACTGCACCACCATCGACTCCCTCGGCGACGACATCCTGCGGGAGATCTTGCTCCTCCTCCCCTCCCTCACGGCGCTCATCCGCGCCGCCTTCACCTGCCGGGCGTGGCGCCGCGCCGTGGCCTCCTCGCCGTCCTTCCGCCGCCGATTCCGCGCCCTCCACCCGTCGCCTCCCCTCGGCCTGTTCTTCACGCGCCCCAGGTCCGTCCACCGTCCCAACGTCCCTGCCCTCCCCGACTTCGTGCCGACCCGTCGCCCCGATAAGGACCTGGCCGCCGCCGTCCGCTGCGGCGACTTCTTCATCACCTCCATCCCGGATCGCCGCGGCGAAACACCCTGCTGGGATATCGTGGACTGCCGCGATGGCTTCCTCCTCCTCAATGATTGGGACAATTCGTTGCTTGCCTTGTTCAACCCATATTCAAGGTGGAGCCGTGGGGTCTTCGACATGCCGGATGGGGATATCTTTGGGGATTACCGTGGAATTTTCGGCCTCCGTAGTATCCACCTGATCTACTCTGACGAGGAACCCATGTCGTTCCGGGTGGTGTGCCTTGTCTATGATGAGTCCAGGGTGAGGGCTTTGGTCTTCTCCCCCTCCGATACCTCGGGGTGGCACATTGGCCCATGGGTGGAGGTCTCCCCGACGCCGCAGACCGACTCGGAGTGGCTTGAGGAGGGCATGCAGGCTAATGGGTTGTTCATCTTTTGGGTTTGCGTGGATCTGAAGATTGTGGTTACATTGAACACTACTACTTTGGAGTTCTCGGTTGATGAGCTCCCACAATGCTTGACGGCGGTAGATCAAGACGTCAGTTTTGACGTGGGTGAAACCATGGATGGTGCACCTTGCATTGTTTATGCAGTTGAACTCACCATTGGTGTCTTGTTGCGCAAAGCTGATGATGACGGTGTTGAGAAATGGGTGCAAGACAGGGTAGTTCCTCTGGAAACACAGCTTGCCCGGATAATCGAGGACCTACCGCTACCAGGTGACCTCCAACTAAATGTTGCTGCAATCAGGAATGGCTTTGTCTACTTGGCAACGTCGGATATGTACCATGAGCCCCAGAATCCTTGTTGGTTCCTGTCCCTTTGCTTGGAAACAATGGAGCTGGAAATGCTGTTCCAGAGGACATTTGACAACCAAATTTATCCCTATGTCTTACCATGGCCTCGTTCTTTAGTAGGTAACTATGGGAGGTTTGCGCTTGAAGTTGCTCCATGAAATGCATTATTGGACATCAGATGTAACTATGACGAGGAAGGTGAATTTGTACTCCCTCCGGTTCATATTAATTGACTCTAATATGGATGTATCTAGACACATTTTAGTTCTAGATACATCCATATTGAAGTCAATTAATATGGATCGGAGGGAGTACAAGAACTGCAAGGACATTTGCTTCTTGTTCCCCATTAAAATTATAATGTCTTAGTGCTACTCAGGACTATTACTCCAGTTGAATTCAGTGGTGTTGAAGATCTATTCCTTACCTATTTACCTGTCAATCCCATGTCGTTACCTTTTGCACTATTTGTTGACTAGTGGTTTACATCCAATTAGAACTTCTCATATTTGGTGTAAGTCTAAACTTGTTTGCTATTTGGTCACTAATAACTGTGTTGATTTCAGGTGTTGAGGATTTACTGTATTAGCAATGTCTTTTGTGTTATGTGATCTTGCTGAAACATCCTTGTTCCTTGCAGAATACGGACCGATGAGAATATTAGTTTTCTTATGCGTTGAAATTCTAAATTGTTCTAGGATAACTTCATTTATTATTGGACAGAAATTATTTTAGCACACTAAACTTAGGTAGTAGAGTGAGAGTGCATCCTTTTATGTAGTATATGTCTGCTTGGATGGTAATTTTTTGGCATGCTTTATTAACTAACTTATACATGTCCTGCTTGCTTTATTTTTTGTACCGCTGACAAGGTTAGAAAAATAAAATAGGTATGCTAGTTTACGTTGGCCTGTACATGCCATTAAGTACGTAAACCAGTTATGTTTACAAATACATGATTAACCAAATTAGGTATGTGCCTATGGACACATAAATCTGGAAGCAAGTATCTTATTGAAGTCACACTAATTTTTCTGCGAAAGGTAAAACAACACTTGTTGCATTTGATATAGTAGTACACTGTCTATCAAGGAATGGCTGAAGAAGTAGGTTCTCTTTAACCGCAAGAAAAGTCGGTTATCGCTGATTGGATGATAAGCTTGAATTTGATCTTTGAAGTAATTAATTGGAAAATTTCTACTACACCAAATTACATATTAGTGTTGTTGGAGTTTGGTGACGTCTCACACAATGAACTCTATGGTGAAATCCCTCAGACCATGTCATCAGATTATATATTAAAAAAATGTCGGGAAGCATAGACGTCGGTTAGGGCATTTCCAATGCCGCTGCACAATGTGGCCACGCATCGCAAATACGGATGGCCGCGGTGTCCGGGACGATCTAAATCCATCTCGGACAGGTTTGCGTGGCTGCGGATCGCAAATACGTATGGCCGCGGTGTTCGGGACGATCTAAATCCATCTCGGACAGGTTTGCGTGGCTGCGGATGGCACGCGGCGTCCTCGCGTGTCCACCTGGTCCGCGTGTCTGGCCCACATGTCGGTGCACCAATCCTATTAAATGTGGACTGGGGAGGGGGCTGTCCCTATCTAGTCCTCACTCTCCACTCCGACTGCACAAGCTCGACCTTCCGCGTCGCCATGGCCCCAAAGCGAGAGTTCGAGCCGTCCGCCAACGACCACGAGGCTGGCAACAGTCGGCGAACCGCGCCGACGGTGTTCGACATGGGGCCGCCGGCTCCCATCCACGACCGGATCTACGTCACCGTAGCGGTGGCGCATATGTTCTAGGAGGCCGGCGTCCCAATGCCATGGGGCGACGTGCACCTCCCCCACGGCTGGCACCTGAGCCCAGATCGGGTTCCGGTGCCGCCGATCCCGGGCTCCAGCCGCGCCCGCATCGCGGAGATCCGTCGGTGGCGCGCGCACCTGCCGGCGGACCTCCGGGAGGACCCCGCCTATAGCGACACAAGTCCCAGGTGGAGCACGACGTGCACCAGCGCATGTGCTTCACCTCGGCGACGGCGAGGCCTCTCCTGCAGCCGCCTCGCGCGCAGCCGCGCACACCTGCTAGGAGGGCTGGCCGCTGCCCCGACGGCCACTACATCGACGAGCCCGTGGCGGCGCCAGCGCAAGCGCCACAGGCCCAGCCCCAGCCCGAGGAGGAGGACGACCCCGAGCTGCAGGCAGCGCTGGCGGCGTCCCACGAGGTCAACGACCTCGACGAGCTGGCCAAATGGCCGCACCTCGCCGAGGTGTTGCGCGCCTCCGCGCTAGAGGAGGAGGCCAGGAAGGCCAAGGAGGGCGCCGACGCATGGGCGTTCCTCGCCATGGCGCGCCGGTAGGAGGAGGCCACACGCCATGCCGCGCTCCGGGAGCAGCAGGTCGTTGCGGCGGAGCAGCGGCAGAAGGAGGCGGCACGGCTGGCACGCCTGCGCAGGCCGCCTGGGAAAGGGCGCAGTGGTCGCCCTGGCCGGAGTCCCCGACGCCCTCCGGCATGTCCAGCCGGAACAACGCATCGCTGCCAGGGGGCGTCATCCTCATCGACGGCGACGACGACGAGTACTACTGGGAGTAGGGTGGCGCACCGGCGGCCACCGCGTCCCAAACCCTGCACTAGGGTTTCCTCCTTTTTTTTAGTTTAAATCCCATATAGGTTTTTCTTTTGTGTAAAAATTGCCCAAAATAGGGCTAAGTTTAGTGAACTCTAGTTTAAATTTAATTTGTTTTTGTTCGGAAAATCAAATCTGATCCCGGGTGCATATGCACCCGGTATTTATAAAACATATTTCCAAATCGTAAAAAATTTAGGAAAAAAATTTAGCATGTAGAGGGACATGTTCTATGTGTGCACGTAAATTTTCACCTAAAACCAACATTTTTTGTACCCTGTGTAAAAAAGGCAAATAATGCCTCAAAAAATAGACTATTTTAGCACCTAAGATTTGTCTTTTTTGCACAAGGCATGAAACATATCGGTTTTTGCTGAAACAATTTTGTAAGGATGTAACATGTCAAGGTATACACAAAGAATTTTTATTTGTATTTTTCTAACATTTTTAAATATATTTAATATTCGTTTCAAATAAAGGGTGCATATGCACCCGGGTGTAGAAACACCCTGTTCGTTTTTGTTTTCCTTTTTTATGTTTATTTTTGTTATATTTTGATATTTGGGATGCGTCCGCGCGTTGGGGGCAGTGCGCGACCCAAACGGACCAAAGGCCAGGTCCGCGTGTCCGCGTGACCACCCAAACGGCCCCATCTGGACTGGCCAACGCGTCCGATTTGGATCGTTGCGTTGGAGATGCCATTAGACCCTCTCTTCACGAATCCCCCATTTTCACATTTCACCGCCTATCTCTCCTCTCTTCACGAATCCCCCATTTTCACATTTTCACATTTTCACATTTGTAAATGATTAGGGGAGAAAATGATTAGGGGAGAAATTAAGTAGTTTACAATATTACGATGGCCATTTTTCAAACTTAGATGGGTAAATGGATACGTGGGTATGGGTTATACGATCCCATACCCGTACCCGCTCTACCCGATGGGTATAATATTTGGAAAACGCTGTCTATCCCCCGGGGGAACAGCGCAGAAATCGTCCGGATGGAGCGACCGACCCGTGTCCTTCCAAAATCGAGCGATAGAGTGGGTCCCACCACGATCTTATCTTACTCTCGTCTCTTCCATCGATAGGAACGGAGACACCCAGGCAGCGCCGCCGCCCACGCCCCATGGATGCGCCTCCGCTCCCGGCGCCGCCCACCTCGCGCCCGGCGGCCATCCGCCGCGGCCATCCCCGGCCCTCCTCCTCTCCCGCGCCGCCCCGGAGCTCCATCCATGGCGGCCTCCCTCCCCTCCTCTCCTCCCGCACCAGCAGCGCCGCCGCCGCCCACGGCTCTCCGCCTACCAGCAGAGCGCCGCTCGACAGCGACCTCATGCCCGTCTTCCAAGCCACCGGCATCGCGGCCTCATCAACGTCCTCCGGGCCGCCGCCATGGAGGTGCTCCAAGCTGCGCGCCGCCGGTGTTGGCCGCGGCCCCACGCAGCGCTGCCGAACCTCCTCCATAGCGCGCCACTACTCCTCCTCCACTGCATCCCGAAAGACGGCGTTGTCCTGCGCCTCCATCTGCATCCCGGCGACGGTGTTTTTGCCCTTGTCGTGATGGTGTTTTGCTACAATAGCTAGAAAACTTTGCTACAATATTCGTTCTTTTCTTGCTACTATAGTATACATTTTTTGCTATCAAGTTTGCGGCGAGATTTTCCGGCGTGCTCACCAGAGATGTCAGTTTTGCTACAATAATAGACCTTTTTTTTATATGGTTTGCTACAATAGAAAAATAAATTTGCTACAATATTTGTGGTTTCTTGCTACCATAGCATATATATTTTGCTACCAATTCTCCGACGAGGTTTCCGGCGATATCTCCGACGAGGTTTCCGGCGACGTCTCCGACGACATCTCCGGTGATGTCTCGAACTTTGCTACAATACCCGATTTTTTTTGCTACAATAGTACAACATTTTTGCTACATCGTCTCCGGCGAGGTCTCCGGCGAGTCTCCGACGAGATCTGTGTGTATTTTGGATGAACCGTGTTTTGCTACAATTGTGTTGATTTTGCTACAAACGAACCGTTTTTTGCTACTTTGGTACATTATGGTAGCAAAAGTGGGACTGAGGTATACTGTGACACGTGTCATGATCTGGACGGTCCAATCGAGCTAATCCAACGGCTGTCCACCCGGGGGATTAGAAATCTAATCCCCTGGGGGACGCTCAGCGTGACCCATAATATTTTCCCATTTACAAACCCATGGGTAATATTTTATCCCATACCCGTACTTTTATTGGGTTTTTACCCGGCGGATACGCGGGTCATGGGTACCCATTGCCATCCCTACTCGTCGCAGGCTGAGCTGACAAACCAAAGAACATTTACGGAAAAGAGCAACAAATGCTGAAAATGAAGACCAACTCTAGAAGAGCCCATGGGGCAAATCCAGTAATTAATGATTCCAATATATGACAAAACAGTGACAATGTATGATTTCTGTAACAATTGATGCAAGTGAAGCCACAAATCCTATACCACCACCTGATTGTCATATCAGTGATTATTTCATAAATTATCAGAACGGTCAATAGATAATCACCGCACACACCCTTCTTCAATTACTCAGCTTAGAACAGCGACATGGTGGTACCAAATAAGAGTTACATTATATTATGCCAAAAAAAACACAGTATAACATGAAACAGAAAACTTAGGTTTTGCATACCATAATTGGCCAACAGTATTTTCCTATGTTTACCTAGTTGGTTCACCTGCAAGCCTTAGGTATTTAACTAAGCACGTCTCCTCTTGGCAAGTTCCTTGGAGATGTTCTTACGGATGTGATTTTCTTGCCATTCCATACCCATGAAGAAACCAAGAGTAACAGATACAATAGTGAGCAGTAAGACCAACACCTTGCTTTTTGGTTCAGTGATGTTCTCTCTATCAAAAGGATGTGCATAATGCATAAATGTTAGGATCATTTCATTTGATTAAAAAATCAAACAAGTTTTAGTGCCTCAATTAATTACCTTGCGGCTTCAGCTTTAATTCTAGCTATCCCATCATCAATAATTCTAGCTATATTGCCATCTATCTCCAAACCTTCTTTTTCTAATTTTGCGAACAAATGATCAATGTCATTCGTCTTCCTAGCAACATCAGCTTTTGCTCCATTGCTGGATCCACCCTGGTAAGGTTAATCAGAGATTACAACTGAGAGACTGATACATGAGTTAAAACAGCTATTCATGCTTCTTTTTTTAATAGATAAAGGCCCAAAGGGCCTGGAAGCTGTATTAAAGCGGTGCACAAGTTACAAAGAGGACCCCAAAGAGTGAGCAAATTACAGACAAGTCCTCAACTTTTGCATTCTAGACCTCTAAGAAAGAAAAAAATAGTTTTTTTTTTGGAAAAGCCACGGCTTCATTTATATTTTTCCAAGCAAGTTACAATCATGTTGAATACAACTTACAAGGAAAGGAGGTGTCGTGCCTACCCACGAGCTATTAATTTTTTTTCCCGAACACATGCCTAAGCATGCGTCATTGTATATTAGAAGAAGCCATCGAGAAGACGGGAGCATACAAGGAGGTAGCAGAGCTACAAAAGAAGTTCAAAGAAAAGAAACAAGAAACTATACAAGGCTAACTATATTAAAAGAAGCTATTAATATTTTCACAGCTAGCTTGCTTTGCACACAACACATAGTTTGTTTCTCGTCTAGTAAAGCGTAAGCTACACCCAGCCAACTGCGAGGCATGCGTTTGAACTTTGAACTTGATGGAGGATTCCCATGGCAGTCTGTCTCGATAATAACTTGTCGGACCCCAAGGGATTTTGCAAGCTCAATCCCATCACGGCAACCAACGCCTCTGTCATCAGAGCATTCTGTGCATAATTGTACCTGCTAACGAGAGAGCATGCGTGGCTGCAATTGGCTAACAATCGTCCTTTTAGATTCCATATATCAAACTTTGCAAAGTTTGGCCACCGGTATCGGTATGTCTAAAGCTATCAAGGCTGACTATATGAAATTTATATTACTATAGTGGTTTTTAAGATGCTTTAACGACAGTACAATTCAGAACATATACATTTATAGAGAAGCTATACAATAGTGGTCAAAGTTACATTTTGGCAACCACAAAAAAGTCACTAAGGAAAGAAAAAATCAGAAGGATGGAATACTCTCCTTCCCTCCAAGTAAATCAAACGCCCATATATCATGGAATTACCTGTTCAACATATCTGCTGTGTACTCAATGTGCGAGCTGGGCCAGCACCAGGGACAGGGGCACACCCACTAAAACTTTTTTTTTTTTGAAAGGGGGCAAAAGCTTTGCCCCATTCATTGAATAAGAAAGAGTTATGGTTTGTTACAAGCCGAGTACAAACTCGGAAAACAAAAGATCACTCTCGCGGCATGATAGAACCCAAGTGTGTAGCACCCGCCGCGCTCCAAAGAGCCGCCTCTCCTTTAATTTTAGCTACAACAACCATCGGCATGGTGGAAACCTTACGGAAAACCCTCGCATTGCGCTCGTTCCAAATTTCCCAAGAGGTGAGCATGATGAGAGACGCTAAGGATTTCCGTCTCGTGCCATTGACGAAGATGAAGCTTAGCCACCAATCTTCAACCGTCACGAAGTTAGGCCAATTAGAGGTGTCGACCGAGATGATCCCAAGCCAAGAAAGTAAAGAGTTCCAAATCCTCCGGGAGTAGCGGCATTTGAAGAGGAGGTGTGTTGCGGACTCGGGTTCCCTCATGCATAATTGGCAAACCCCGCAATTTGGCCATCCACGCTTTTGGAGCCGGTCGGCCGTCCAAACACGATCTTGCAACACGAGCCATGCAAAAAGCTTGCACTTAGGAGGGGCCCAATTGTTCCACACCAATTGGGGCATAGGGGAAAAGGTCATGCCCTCAAATTGGGCCTTGTATGCCGACGCGGTCGTGTAGACACCCGAGTTAGTGAACTTCCATTTGATGTCATCCGTAGTGCCCTCGGATAGGCGAACCTCATGAACCCTTGACCATAGATCCACAAACTCGGAGATGTTGTTTGTCGAGATGCCCCCGGCGGTGTCGATCTTATCAATCCAAAAATCAAGGTGTATCCCTTTATTGTGGATCTATGGTCTTGGTTCAGTAAAAACTAATAAAACCACATGCATCTAAGATGGGCCTCCTCTGCAATCCCACACTTATTGTGCACATTCAGTGACAATATTCACCATTACTGGGTCAAATTAACTTAGAGCAGCGATATGGTGGTACGAAATAAGAGTTGCATTGTACATGCCAAAAAAAACACAGTACAACAAGAAACAGAAAACTTAGGTTTTGCATATCATAATAAGCAAACAGTGTTTTCCTATGGTTACCTACTTGGTTTTACATACCATAAACCCGCAAGCCTTAGGCTTTTTAACTAAGCACGTCTCCTCTTGGCAAGTTCCTTAAGGATGATATTTTCTTGCCATTCCATACCCAGGAGGAAACCAACAGTAACAGATGTAATAGTGAGCAGTATGACCAGCACCTTGTCTTTTGGTTCATTGATGTTCTCTCTATCAAAAGGATGTGCGTAATGCAGGAATGTTAGGAGCATTTCATTTGATTAAAAAATCAAATAAGCTGTAGTGCCTCAAATTAATTACCTCGCGGCTTCAGCTTTAATTCTAGCCATCCCTTCATCAATAATACTAGCTATCTTGCCATCTATCTCCAATCCTTCTTTTTCTAATTTTGTTAACAAATGATCAATTCCCTCCTTCGTCTTCCTAGCAACATCAGCTTTTGCTCCATTGCTGGATCCACCCTGGTAAGATTAATCAGAGAATTACAATTGAGATACTGATACATGAGTTAAAACAGCTATTCATGCATGTTATGCTAACGAGAGAGCATGCATGGCTGCAATTGGCTAACAATAGTCAGTCCTTTTAGACTCCATACTATTAAACTTTCAAAAGTTTGAGCACTAGTATGTCTAAAGCTATCAAGGCTGTTCCTTTTGTCAAAGAACTATGGGCAGATAGCGGCAGCCGTATAAGCTATCCGAATAGTCGTTTTGGGCCTGCCTCCCCTCTCTCAGTATTAGGAGAGAATGGAACAACAGTAAGCGATCCGAATAGTCTTTTTGGATCTGCATCTGCCTCCCCTCTTCATATGGGCAACTTTTATTCATGAAATTTATACTAATAGAGTGCTTTAAAAAAATGCAGTAGTACATGGTCAAAGTTAGATTTCGACAGCCACAACAAGTCACTAAGAAAAGGAAAAAACAGAAGGATGGAATACTCTCCTTCCCTCCAAGTAAATCAAACGCCCATATATCATGGACCTGTTCAACATATCTGCTGTGTACTCAATGTGCGAGCCGGGCGAGCACCAGGGCTAGGGACACACCCAGTAAAACTTGGTTCAGTAAAAACTAATTATCACCACATGAATCTAAGATGGGCCTCCTCTGCAATCCCGTACTTATTGTGCATATTTCAGTGGCAATCTTCACCATTACTGGGTCAAATTACAGAAACCTCTCCTAACTAGGGTCTGAAGTGAGTTAATAGCATAAAACCACCACATTGATGGTGAAATTTACGGAACACCACTACTTTATGTTTGCGGGACAAAAAACCACCACATTTTGCCAAGTTTTTAGCAAAACACACTAAACACGAATTGAACGCGAATTGACAGAAAATTTGACAAGTAGGCCCACTAGTCAGGGCTGAGGTGGCAAACACGATGCAGTAACTTGCTGACATGGACCGGGTCCCAAGTGTCAGCTCAATTAAAAAATCTAAAATTCTTGGAAAAAAAAACAAAAGTGGAAGGTCGTCCCCTTCCCCAACCCGCCCCGACTCCACCGCCGCAAAGCTCCTCCTACTAGAGCGCCGCTGCATAGCTCCTCCGGCTAGGCCGCTGCAGGTCGCCACGGGCGCGGATCCCGCCGCCACGCCTCTCCGTGGGCTTCCCCGTGGTCACTGCTTGTCTGGGGAGCTACCGCCTGGCCGTACTCCCTGTCCCAGATCCCGCCGCCGTGCTATGGCCGAACCCTGGCCACGCCCCCTCCCTACTCCCGCGGAGGAACCGGACGACGGTGCCGGCAGTCATGTGGGGACGCGCCGCGCTCAGAAAAGATCTCGGGGTCGAGGGGGCGCCTCCTGCGCGTCACCCGCGAGCTCAAGAAGCTCAGCGGCCCGGCAATGGTGGTCACGGCCTGCGACTCCCTCTCGCCAGAATAGCGCCCCTCCCCCACGATTCCTCTCCTCCGGCGGTCCACGACTCCATCTCGCCCTCAGCCTCGATGCCGTGGCGACCGGCGAGGCAGCGACTAAGATGGCTGCGAGCATGTCCCCCGTTGCGCCTCCGGTGCCGCCGGCCAAACAGAGCCTCGATTTCGGTGTAGACCGTCGCAGAAGAGGGCGGCGGTCCTCGATTCTGGCGGCGGGGAGCGGTGGCGGCCTCGACGTCGGCGGCCTAGCCGGCGATTGTCGGACTGAGGAAGGAGACCGACTTCTCCTATTTTATGTTTATTTTAAATTTTTAATGTAGCCTGAAAGTGAAACCTATGTCCACATCAGCAAATTCACTAGCTATGATGCCACCTCAGCCTTGGCAATGGGCCCCACCAGTCAGATCTAGTGTCAATTCGTTGCGAATTCATGTTTAGCGTATTCTGAAAAAATCATGGCAAAATGTGGTGGTTTTCTGTCCCGAAAACGTAAAGTGGTGGTAGACGGTAAATTTCACCACCAAAGTGGTGGTTTTATGCTATTAACTCGTCTCAAGTCTGAAGTCTGAACTGGAAATTGAATCAAGCCTACGTCTTTTTTTTTCGGGGAATCCCACATCTTTGTTACTCTACTGGCAAGTTCATCCTCGAAAAAAACTTTACTGACACGTATTGTCTTACTAGTAAAAGGATTGGGCGCACCATATAATTTGTTAGCATAAAAACCGTTTGACGGGGTTCTACTGGTTAATTTGGTGACAAACGATGGATCTCGTTAGAACAAGGCACTCCGACAGCCAGTTGCTGGCCTCGTAGCCTCGTAGGAGGATCGATCAAACAAGAGCGGAACTAGGTACCTGAGAGGTGGGAGGCGGAGAGTCCCCCGGTGGCGAATCACGGGGGCCCACATCCTGCCGACGAATGCTGGAGGAAGACAGCGCCATGGAACCGGTGAGCACGAAGAAACGCGGGAGGGAAGGAGTAGGGTTTTGTGCGGTTGCTGCGAGGTGGACATGAGACCGCTGCCTTCTCTCGTCCTCCCGGTGAAGGACTACGAGTAGGGTTTGGCCCCTGGCCTGGACTGGCCGTCCGACCTCTTGGGCCTTTTGGGGGTTTGGAAGCAACTTGTAGATGGGCCGTTCCATGGGCCGACTCCTAAACGGTTAGGTCCGGCCAAACCACTCCCTTTTGTCGGCCCAGCACAAAATCGGCTCGGTTCCTTACTCCGATCCCCTCACTCTGGGCGTTGCTTTCGTTGGTGGAGCTCTAGTTCTTGGGGTAGATGGAGCAGCGGTCGGGCTGGATGGTTCTATTTCATCATCTTTTTACGGAAATGCTTGTCTTTTCTGTAGGTTTTAGTCTGACAGCCATGCTCGGTCATGGCCTGTTGTTCATTGCGCTTGTTCTGGTGCTGTAGCCTGAGCATCTATATTTGGGCATATCAATGTCCCTCAATACCAAAATGCCATGCAACAAAATCTGTCAAGCCAAACGTTAAAGACCTGCTCTAACTCAATATCGAACCCAAGATCTGAGGAAACTGCCTCCCGGGTCACCTCGCTCGGGCGACTCTGGAGGCCTCCCAAACCCTAGCCGAACCACCTCCCCTACCAGCATTCCCACCGACCGCCGCCGCCGACGCCGGCGGTGGTGGCGGCGCCCGACTGTCAAAGGCGGAGGGCGTTGGGGCACACTCCTACGGCGCGTCTGCGAGCGGAGAGGCGTCGTTGGGCGACTGTGCGCGAAGGCGGAGGCCGCGGAGCTGGCGGCGGCGGCCGTCGAGCTGGCGTGGCGGCGGCAGCCGTCGAGCTGGCGAGGCGGCGGTGAGGGATGGTAGCTGCGGGGCCGAAGCGCGGGCGTGATACGTCTCAAACGTATCTATAATTTCTTATGTTTCATGCTACTTTTATGATGATACTCACATGTTTTATACACACTTTATGTCATTATTATGCATTTTCCGGCACTAACCTATTGACGAGATGCCGAAGAGCCGCTTGTTGTTTTCTCGTTGTTTTTGGTTTCAGAAATCCTACAAAGGAAATATTCTCGGAATTGGACGAAATCAACGCCCAGGGTCTTATTTTTCCACGGAGCTTCCAGAAGACCGAAGAGCATACGAAGTGGGGCCACGAGGTGGCCAGACCATAGGCTGGCGCGGCCAGGGAGGGGCCCGCGCCACCCTATGTGTGGACCCCTCGTCAGCCCTCTGACTCCGCCATTCCGCCTACTTATAGCTTTCGTCGCGAAAACCCCTGTACCGAGAGCCACGATACGGAAAACCTTCCAGAGACGCCGCCGCCGCCAATCCCATCTCGGGGGATTCAGGAGATCGCCTCCGGCACCCTGCCGGAGAGGGAAATCATCTTCCGGAGGACTCTTCATCACCATGATCGCCTCCGGATTGATGTGTGAGTAGTTCACCCCTGGACTATGGGTTCATAGCAGTAGCTAGATGGTTGTCTTCTCCTCATTGTGCTATCATGTAAGATCTTGTGAGCTGCCTATCATGATCAAGATCATCTATTTGTAATGCTACATGTTGTGTTTGTTGGGATCCGATGAATATGAATACTATGTCAAGTTGATTATCAATCTAGCATATATGTGTTGTTTATGTTCTTGCATGCTCTCCGTTGCTAGTAGAGGCTCTGGCCAAGTTGATACTTGTAACTCCAAGAGGGAGTATTTATGCTCGATAGTGGGTTCATGCCTCCATTGATTAAGGATATTTATGCTCGAAAGTTCTAAGGTTGTGGATGTGCTGTTGCCACTAGGGATAAAACATCAATGCTTTGTCTAAGGATATTTGTGTTGATTACATTACACACCATACTTAATGCAATCGTCTGTTGTTTGCAACTTAATACTGGAAGGGGTGCGGATGCTAACCTCGAAGGTGGACTTTTTAGGCATAGATGCATGCTCGGATAGCGGTCTATGTACTTTGTCGTAATGCCCTGATTAAATCTCATAGTAGTCATCGTGATATGTATGTGCATTGTTATGCCCTCTCTATTTGTCAATTGCCCAACTGTAATTTGTTCACCCAACATGCTATTTATCTTATCGGAGAGACACCACTAGTGAACTGTGGACCCCGGTCCATTCTTTTACATCTGAAATACAATCTACTGCAAACTCTGTTCTTTATTTTTCTTCGCAAACAAACATCATTTTCCACACCATACGTTTAATCCTTTGTTTACAGCAAGCCGGTGAGATTGACAACCTCACTGTTAAGTTGGGGCAAAGTATTGTGATTGTGTTGTGCAGGTTCCACGTTGGCGCCGGAATCCCTGGTGTTGCGCCGCACTACACTCCGTCACCTAAAACCTTCACGTGGCCCTTGACTCCTACTGGTTCGATAACCTTGGTTTCTTACTGAGGGAAAACTTGCTGCTGTACGCATCACACCTTCCTCTTGGGGTTCCCAACAGACGTGTGTCAACTACACGCCAGCAGGGCGCCACGCGGTGCAGTGTGGCGGCGGACGGCCCGCATGGGCCAGATCTGGGCCGAGGCTGGCTCGATCTGGGCTGTGGCTGCACCGCCTCCATGGATGCGTGCCGTCACCCTGGGCGCTGCTCTGTGTCAACTGTGCGGGTCGTCATGGTGGCCGTCCTCAAGTGCCAGTGGTTGATACTGTTGGAGATATGCCCAAGAGGCAATAATAAAAGTGGTTATTATATATCGTTATGTTTATGATAAATGTTTATATACCATGCTATAATTGTATTAACCGAAACATTGATACATGTGTGATATGTAAACAACAATGAGTCCCTAGTAAGCCTCTTAACTAGCTTGTTGATTAATAGATGATTAGTTTCATAATCATGAACATTTGATGTTATTAATAACAAGGTTATATCATTATGTGAATGATGTAATGGACACACCCAATTAAGCGTAGCATAAGATCACGTCATTAAGTTATTTGCTATAAGCTTTCGATACATAGTTACCTAGTCCTTTCGACCATGAGATCATGTAAATCACTTATACCGAAAAGGTACTTTGATTACATCAAACGCCACTGCGTAAATGGGTGGTTATAAAGGTTGGATTAAGTATCCGGAAAGTATGAGTTGAGGCATATGGATCAACAGTGGGATTTGTCCATCCCGATGACGGATAGATATACTCTAGGCCCTCTCGGTGGAATGTCGTCTAATGTCTTGCAAGCATATGAATAAGTTCATAAGAGACCACATACCACAGTACGAGTAAAGAGTACTTGTCAGAGACGAGGTTGAACAAGGTATAGAGTGATACCGATGATCAAACCTCGGACAAGTAAAATATCGCGTGACAAAGGGAATTGGTATCGTATGTGAATGGTTCATTCGGTCACTAAGTCATCGTTGAATGTGTGGGAGCCATTATGGATTTCCAGATCCCGCTATTGGTTATTGGTCGGAGAGAGTTCTCACCCATGTCCACATAGTTCACGAACCGTAGGGTGACACACTTAAGGTTTGATGTTGTAATAGTAGAACTTGAATATGGAATGGAGTTCGAAATATTGTTTGGAGTCTCGGATGGGATCCCGGACATCACGGGGAGTTCCGGAATGGTCCGGAGAATAAGATTCATATATAGGAAGTCATATTCCAAGTTTGGAAATGATCCGGTGCATTTATGGAAGGTTCTAGAAGGTTCTAGAAAAGTCCGGAAGAAATCACTTTGGAAGGCGGAGTCCCGAAGGGACTCCACCACCATGGCCGGCCAACCTGTCAACACCCGGATTTTTAAGTCCGAATGCCTATTATGTCATTCATCGCAATCCCAGGATAATGTTGTTGCGAGGCATAATAGTCGAATATCATAGTCATCATTTATTACAAACCATATTGTCTTACAACTTGAATCACATGATCCGTATTACACAAATAGTTGATCTATCGATCAACGAACAAACACAAGTTCATAGCGGAAGCGTAACGATAAAGGGACTCTCTAGTCCACAGGCCAACGCTTGACGTCAGAAGACTCCTAGTTGCCGTAGGCGTCCTGCTGGTCATCTCCTTGGTAGTTCTGTTCATCTTCATACTCTGGCCATTTGAATAGCCAGGGACAAAGCCGTAAGTACTTTAAGTACTTGCAAACTAACACTAAAGTAAGTGCTACAATTTTTGGTAAGGGGTGCTAAGCTCTAGTTTAATTTGCATAAAGTCAGTTTTAGTTCACAAGTATTTGAGCAAAGACTTATTCATGAGCTAACTAACTCAAGTGGGAACATTAGTGTCATTCCCACAACATTGGTTGTATTTCAACAAGTCACTAAGTCATCAATCACTTCACCCATGTTTTCAAAAATCTGACATCGGAAACTGTATGGCCTTTCCAACCGTCCGTAACCGTGGACACGGCTATTCGAATAGATTCACACTCGCAGAGTTTGCACACTTGTGCCACAACATTTGATTTCATCCGTCGGGATAACCCCGAATCATCGTAACACAAGTACGCGGATCATCAACCATAACTTTTCACTTATAAACCCTAGTATGAGCACCTCTCCCCATGAGCTTGGCCTCCCGGTGAAAACCAACTCGTTAACACTGGGAACCGCACAGGGCTTGGCCTTACAAGTCACCTCAATTCACATCTTTTCTCAACAACGGAGGCAGCCTCGGCATAACCCCTATGATGTGTGTTCAGAGGGAACCCATACTAGGATGCATAAACTTCCAGTTAAGCCCTACCCATAATCAGGTATTGTGGGGGTACACAAAATTGGAAAGGTATCGCATTCAAACCAATATCAGTTTTATATTAAAAATCGCCATCTTCTCTTGGTCATTTTCACCTTCAAACATCATTCAATGGAATGACTTATCATTCCAAGGTTTCAAAATTATTTCCAAGTCATAAGTTCCCATCTAGAGTAGTCAAGTTTTAGTATTTTAGCACTAGCACTAATCATGAGGGGTGCTATCTTGCTTGGCTAGTTTGAGACTAACTTTGCTACACTAATACTCATAACCACTTAGACCAAGTTAACTTATCCAAGTAACTCTTTGAAAACCACAAGTAAAACTTGTATAGTAAAGACTTGGGATAGGCTTATGTTAAGAAAGGTAAGAATCATGGTGCCTTGCTCCAAAGGATCTTTGCACTTTGCAAGAGTATTAGCTTGCCTTGGTAGTTCTCAAGGTTCTCTTCTTCCTCCTCTTGATAGTATCCCTCCTCTTCTTGGTATTCTCCGGTGCTAGCGTCTAAGTTTGAATACGAGTATATTTACTCACTAATTCAATGGCTATTCCCAAACATCATATATATATTCACACAACTAGGCTAAGCACACAATTAATTCCATTAAGGTGCATTGGTTGTGTAACTTGAGGAAATAAAATCATTCCCTCTTATTCATATGTGAAAGTTAATTTCCATAGGGTTCTTGAGGAATAATTTCCTCTCATTGAAATCTTCTTAAGATTTAATTTCTCAAACCATAATACATGAACTGAGGTTGACCTAAGTCAACCATTCATGATCATCATTTGAGAAAATGATTTAAATGAGGTAGAACACCTCATACCATTTAAAAATTCTACAAATGATTTAAATCTCCAAGTATTTCATATCAGAGTGTTTGACCAGGGTTTCAAACATCACATGAATTCACTTGAGACAAGATTTAAATGAAGTAAAATACTTCATCTGATTTCTATATTAGTTTTGGACAATATAACTTAAGTAAACTAGTCATATTGCCCATTATTTAAACTAGGGCATGATCATGCAAAGTGACCACACCATTTTCTTGCATAAACAATTATTGTAAGTCAAATGTGAGCTATTGGAGTTGGAATTAACTTAATATCTATTTTGGTTGATTTTTAAGATTTGAAAGAATGTGCAAAAGTCTCTGGCTTGATCTTTTTGTCACATTATTTCTACAACAGATCTCATGGTGAGACCAGTGGCAAGTTGTAGATATTTTCCATAGCTTTCTAACAATATGAAATTTGTCAAATTTGGCCAAGCCAAACAGATTCTATGAATTTCCAAAGTTGGGTCCAGTATTGAATTTGAACTAAATTATTTAAACTCGATTTGAATTAAAAAGGCTGGCGGGAAACACAGTTGGGCCTAATTGGATTAAAACGGCCCAAGGCCAGCCCACCACGCATCCACGCATGCGCGGGCTGCCTGACAGTGGGCTCCACCCGTCAGCGACTCTTAACGGCCGAAGCGGTATGGACTAATGTGGGGCGTTGGATTAGATCACAGATCGACGGCTCACGCTCGTCGTCGTCGTCGACGGCGAGAGAGGAGTTCGCCGGCGGCTCAGGCAGGGGGTCGGAGGGCTTACGGTGGCTCCAGCTAGGGTTGGCAGTGTGCTCGGTGAAGTTGTGGACGACAGCGAAGCTCCTGGTACCGGAGGCGGCTCCAGGGGCGGCTTCAATCGACGGCGGCGACCTCCGGGTACTGGCGGCTCCGATCGTCCAATTGGGCTTGCTCCGGCGTCAATCGAGGTGGCTAACGGCGCTAGGCGAAGAGATGGTGAGAGGTGGTCATGGTGGTGTGCTCAGATCGTCGAGGGAAGGCCTCCTTTTATAGGCGCATGAGGGTGCCGTTGTGCTGCGGCAAGTCGACAAGGGCGCGGCTTCTCCGGCGGCGTAGAGGGCTAGGCAACGACGCGGTCATGTTCACGACGTCATGGCGAGGCTATGAGCGTGAACGGCGCGGCAAGGGGGTGCCTAGGGTGGTCGGGTCCTTGCTCGTACTAGCGCGGCCGTGGTGGGCGCGCTCGTCCTCTCCGGCGACCGTGGGCGCTAAGGCATGACGCCAGCTTGTCCGGCGAGCTCCGCGTGGCGAGGAGGGTACCAGGGCGTGCGGATATGGTCGGGGTACGGCGAGATTCGGCGAGCGCCGCGTGGCCGTGTCGCGCGCGTCCGTGCACGGTGACGTCGCCCATGCCGCTCGCGTCGTACCTGGAGCGTACTGGGCGCGTCCATGGCGGGTCGTGGCGTCGTCCTCTCGGTCAATGGCGAGTACGGGCGATCTTCTGGGATCCAGGGCTACGTGTTTGGCAAGGTGGTGAGGCCTGGCGTGGAGAGAAGAGAGGGGAGGGTGTCGAGGTGGAACGTGGCCGGCATGGCCATGGCCACGCCATGTCTGGCCCTCTCCTGGTGTTTCCTTTGCATGGGCTAGGTGTGGTGGTGTCCAGGGGTCAGTGCTAGGGCAGGTGGTGGTCAAGACTTGGCAGGGTTTGATCACATTTTAAAAATTGGGAATCTTGCATTTGATTCAAAGTCTCATCTTTTCTTGATTATAACTCTTGATGCAAAAAGAATTTGGTAAGATGATCTTTACAAAAGTTGTTCATCTTGTTGAGTACTTGGATGACATGCAAAGAATAGGATTTGTTTGGTTTAGAAAACTTGAAAACTAGAGGCTCAAAGTGGTGACCATGCTATAAAAGTCAGAAATGACCATTATCTCATGTGAGCCAAAATTGAATTTGGATTTGGTTCCAAATGGTATTTCTTTGATTCCCCAAAGTTGTAATAACCATCAAATAGCATATTACAAGTAATGGTGAAGTCAAAAGGGTCTAGGGTCAAAATTTGCAAAAATGGCATAGGCCATATGTTAGGGTTTTTAGGGTTTTCCTCTTATTTGATTTCTTTCTATTTTTGATTTATTTGGTTGGTGATCTTCACTTGATCACTTTAGGGTTTTAGAGTTCATCACATAAGCAATTAAACAATCATCATGGCATATCACTCAAAATGCACAAGTCCTATGCAGGGTACTATATGCAAAAGAAAAGTTTTTGTTTGTTCTGAATTTTGGATCTCTGAAACTTTGCTTCTCTCTTTTATTGAAATTTGGGATGTTACAAGCCCTTCCCCCTTACAAAAGATATCGTCCCGAGATCTTAAAGAAAATTAGGTGCTAAAGAGATCTGGGTATTCTTTCTTCATATCTTCCTCCCGCTCCCAAGTGGCTTCATCTTCAGTATGGTTGCTCCACTGTATCTTCAGGAACTTGATGCTTCGGGTGCGAGTAGTTCGGTAAGCTTCCTCCAGGATGCGAATCGGTACTTCGCGGTACGTCAGGTCCTGGTTGATGTCCACTGATCGGTGATCGATGTTCTTGAACACTTCAGTCTTCTCGAGGACTTCAAGGCACTTCCGGAGGAGTGAGATGTGAAACACGTCGTGCACAGCCGACATTTCTTCGAGTAACTCCAGCTTGGTAGGACACTTCGCCTCGGCGACTGAGAACTTTGAAGGGTCCGACATATCGGGGTGCAAGCTTTCCTTTCAGCTGAAATCTCTGCATTCCTTTCAGGGGGGATACCTTGAGATAGACAAAATCTCCAATCTCGAAGGTCATCTCTCGGCGTCTCTTGTCGGCGTAGCTCTTCTGCCTTGATTGCGCTGTCTTGAGGTACTCGCGGATCTTGTGCACTTTCTCTTCGGCTTCACGAAGAACATCAGGTCCAAAAACTTGGCTTTCTCCGACTTCCGACCAGTTCAGGGGGGTACGGCACTTCCTTCCGTACAAAGCTTCAAAGGGGGCTATCTGCAAGCTGGCTTGGTAGCTGTTGTTGTAAGAGAATTCTGCATAAGGCAAGCAGTCTTCCCACTTGGATCCGTACTCCAGTACACATGCTCTCAACATGTCCTCCAGTATCTGGTTGACTCTTTCCGTCGGTCCATCGGTCTGCGGGTGGTAGGCGGTGCTGAAATTCAGACGGGTTCCTAGTCCTTCGTGCACTTTCTGCCAGAATCTTGAGGTGAATTGTGATCCTCTATCTGACACTATCGAGTTCGGGGTTCCGTGCAAGGCGACTATTCTGGATATGTACAGTTCAGCTAACTTCGGTCCTTGGTAGGTGGTCTTGACGGCGATGAAATGAGCTACCTTGGTCAATCTATCCACCACTACCCATATAGAATTGTTGCCTTTGCTGGATTTGGGCAAACCTGTGATAAAGTCCATTCCTACCGAATCCCACTTCCATTCTGGGATCTGTAGGGGTTGCGGCGATCCCGCAGGTCGCCGATGTTCCGCCTTGACTCTCCGACGAGATATCACACTTGGCGATGTAGCTTCCGATCTCTCTCTTCATTCCATGCCACCGTAATTGTTCCTTCAAGTCTTGATACATCTTGGTACCTCCGGGGTGTATCGAGTAAAGGGTGTCATGGGCTTCTTGCAGAATGACTTGCTTCAAGTCTGAGTCTGATGGTACGCAGAGACGTCCTTTGTACCACAGAACTCCGGCTTCATCTACGGTGAATCCTGGTGCTTTTCCTGCGACTATCTGCTTCTTGATTCCGTCAATGCTGGCATTTTCCTTCTGGGCTTCCTTAATCTGACCAATCAAGGTGGGCTGAAGCTCTATGCTGGCTAGGAATCCTTCACTAACTAGTTCCATTCTGAACTGCTCAAATTCTTGGTAGAGGCTAGGTTGTTCTTCGGCTATCATGGAGTTTAACTGACACGGCAGTCTACTCAGTGCATCCGCTACCACATTGGCCTTCCCGGGGTGGTAATGGATTTCCATATCATAATCCTTGATTAACTCTAACCATCTCCTTTGCCTCATATTCAGCTCCTTCTGGGTGAAGATATACTTCAGGCTCTTGTGATCCGAATAGATCTCACAGCGATTACCCATGAGGTAATGACGCCATACCTTCAGGTGCTAAAACTACCGCTGCAAGCTCGAGGTCATGGGTTGGATAGTTCTGCTCATGCTTGCCTCGGCTTGCCTAGACAGATAAGATATCACTTTGCCTTCTTGCATCAACACACATCCAAGACCAATCTTGGAGGCGTCACAATAGACGTCAAATGGCTTGGTGATGTCCGGCATGATCAGGATTGGGGCTGATGTCAGTCTACTCTTGAGTTGTTTGGAAACTCTCTTCACATTTGTCAGTCCATTCGAACTTCTTGTCCTTCTTCAGCAGTTGGGTCATTGGTCGAGCGATGCTTGAGAAGCCCTCGACAAATCTGCGGTAATATCCGGCTAATCCAAGAAAAGCGCGGACCTCGGTCTGGGTTGTTGGGGCTTTCCATTCTGCAACAGTCTTGATTTTGGCGGGATCTATGACAATTCCTCTTGCAGACAAGATATGTCCCAGGAATCCTACTTCCTTCAGCCAGAACTCACACTTGCTGAACTTAGCATACAACTGATGCTCCCGCAGGGTATCTAAGACAGCTTCCAGGTGTTGCTCATGTTCCTCTTCGGACTTGGAGTAGATCGAGTATGTCATCGATGAACACAACGACAAACTTATCTAGGAAGTTCATGAAGATCTTGTTCATGAGGTTCATGAAGTAAGCGGGGGCATTGGTCAGTCCAAATGACATGACATTGTACTCGTACAATCCATATCTGGTGGTAAGGCAGTTTTGGGGATATCTGATGCACGAATCTTTAGTTGATGGTATCCAGTCCTAAGATCAATCTTCGAGAATACTATGGCACCGGTCAGATGGTCAAATAGATCTTCTATCTTCGGCAAGGGGTATTTGTTCTTGATGGTGACATCGTTAAGCTTACGATAATCCGTACAGAAACAATTGGCACCGTCCTTCTTATCCACAAACAAAACTGGGGATCTCCAAGGCGACGCACTCGGTCGAATTAGACCTTTGGCTAGTAATTCATCCAGTTGCTTCTTCAGTTCCACTAGTTCTGCGGGGTTCATGCTATAGGCTCTCTGGGCTATAGGTCCTGTTCCAGGGACTAACTCGATGATAAACTCGATATCCCGATCTGGGGGCATACCGGGTAGACCATCAGGAAACACATCAGGATATCGACAAATGACCCTGATTTGATCCAGAGTTGGCTTGGCTACACCTTGGTTGCAGGTAAATTTTCTGGGTAGTCTTTCAGATACATGTTCTACTATGACACCGGTGCTACTGGTCATGGTGATGGCTTTCTTAGCACAGTCAATCAATCCATGATGTTTGGCCATCCAATCCATTCCCAGTACAACTTCCAAACCTTTGGTTCCCAGAATAATCAGATTGGCCAAGAACTCTACTTCATGTACTATGATGGGTACATTTTTGCAAAATTTTCTGGCTTTGGTGGTTGATCCAGGAATTTGAACTATCATGACATGCTTCAGGCTGATAGGTTGAATTTTACTTGTGGATGCAAAATCTTCCGTGACAAAAGAATGAGATGCTCCGGAATCAAACAATACTCTGGCAGGTACTGAGTTGATGGAAAACATACCCAGTACAACATCTGGTTCTTCCTGGGCTTCTTCGGCGTTCATGTGGAAGAGGCGTCCGTTGCGGTTGTTGGGATTGTTGGGGGCGAACTTCTTGCCGGTGGAGACACGGCGTTGCTGCTGAGCAGGTGCAGCGGTGTTTCCGGCGAGCTTGGCGAGCCTCTTGGGGCACTCGTTGGAGTAGTGTCCCACCACTCCGCACTCATAGCAGGTGATGGTAGACTTGTCCTTGGGGGCGACGGGGATGGCGTTGCTTCCGGTTCTGGGGGCAGTGTTGGCGTTGTTGTTGTTGGGGTTGGGAGCTCTGGGCGGAGCGCGGTTGAAGTTGTTGTTGTTGTTGTTGTTGTAGTTGTTGTGGTTGTTGTGGCCTCCTAGCCTGGAGTTTCCTCCACTCCGGTTCTGATAACCGGGGCGCGAGTTCTGCATAGGGGGCTTGTTGTTGTTTCTCGGAGTGAAACCTCCGCTTGAGCTGGGGCGATATTTCGGGGCATTGCTAGGCCCACTCTGGTGCATCATGCGACGTTTGCGGTTCTCATTGGCTTGGTTCAGCTTGCCCTCCATCTGGATGGCGGAGTCAACAAGGGCTTCAAGGTTGGCGAAGGGGATGTTGACGAGAACAGTCTGCATCTCATCATGCAGTCCGTTCAGGAATCTCTCGTGCCTCTTCTCAGTGGTGTCGGTCTCATCGGGGGCGTACCTTGATAGGGTAAGGAACCTGTCGCGGTATTCTACCACCGTTATGCGACCTTGCTTCAGTTCTCGGAACTCATCCCTCATCTTCTTGATAAGACCCGGGGGTACATGGTACTTGCTGAACTTGAGCTTGAAATCTACCCAAGTCATGAACTGACCTCCGTTCATGGCACGGGTGCTAGTCCACCAGGCTCGGGCTGGTCCAAGCGAGGTAATGGGTTGCAAACAGGACCATCTCGTTGGCTTCCACTCCAGCCTACTTCCAAGTTGTTCTCCATGGTCCGAAGCCGATCATCGGCATCGAGGGGTTCCTCCGTCTTGCTAAACACCGAGGGTTGGTGTTCTGAAAGTTCTTGAGCTTCGAACCGGGATGATCATGATTCCCATGGCCTTGGTTCGCGAGGTTTTGCGTCTGCCGCGATGTTGGCTTGACGTTCAGCTCTTTCAGCCTCCTCGTCTGCCAGCAGGGTTTGCAGCAGTTGCATCATGGCATCGTTGTTGTTGCGATTGGGAGGGGCCATCTGGATATACAGAAGATCATAAGATAAGAGGGAAAATTCTATGGTTTATTTTGGATAAGTTCAAAAACTTTAAAACTTGAATGCTTTTGATAACCACACACATTCATTCATTCATTCAACATAACACATTACAAGCTAACACCCAACTCCTTGCATGGTTTGAAGAACCATGTCACATGCTACGATACAACGGACGGGATACAACTCACACCTACATAAGTGCTCAAGTGCAGCTACCCTCGTCCTCAACGTCGATAGGAACAACGTCATCAGGTACCGGCTCCAGAAAAGCGTAGTCCTCCTCCTCAGTGAACTCATCCTCCTCAAAGTCGTCATCGTCGCTCAGGAAGGCGTCTCCTCCCTGAAGGTCAATACCATCATCATCCTCCTCCATCTCCTTCAGCTGGTCCTCCTGGGCCTTGACGGTGGCCTCCAGTGATGCGATCTGTGCGCACAGGCGATCAATAGTGGCGTCCCTCTTGGCACGCTGCAGGCGGAGCTTGTTGCGATCCCTTGAGAGCATCTTGATGGCGTCGGCATGGGTTGCCAGGGCGAGGTGCGTCTGGTTGGCGTACGCACGAGCGTTGTCCAGATCCTGCTGTGTATGATACAGCATGAAATCTAGGTGCTCCGCATGGTGCCTCAACTCAGGGTGAGACTGCAGCGCCATGGGCATTCCTGCTGCATCACGCCTCACCAGGTGAGCAAAGCGGGACGCAAGTAAGCGCACCACGTTCTGTCCACAAAGGCGCGCCAGTGCCTCCTGAAGAGCTCTCGCAAGTCTGTCGAGCCAGTTGCTCTCACGGAAAGAGAACAGGATCCTCTCCTGGTTGGGAGACTCCATCGTGCCTCGCAGATCTGCAGTGATGATCCACTGCAACTCACCACCGGGCTGATCGTTCACCTGAATCCCGTGGAACTCAGGGTGAAGTCTCCCAAGGAAGGCCGAGACAGCGGTGAGGTCGTGGTCGAAAATGAGGCTCCCACCGTTCCCAAGCTGATAGAACTTCGCGTTGATGGGTTCATTCGGCTCCATCTGAAAGCGAAAAGGATGAGTAAGTTAGAGAGTGAATAAGTGTGGCAAAATTTTAGGTAGATTCAAATAAGAAAGAGCATGATTCATCAAATTTCTAAAAAGTCTCAAAGGCAAGAATGCGAGTAAATTTTCATAAATATTCTCTTCATTTGATTTCAAAGTTAAGTTTTTATGAACGTCCATTCTAACTAGGGTCTTCTAAGGTCAAACAATGGCTCTGATACCAACTTGTCAACACCCGGATTTTTAGGTCCGAATGCCTATTATGTCATTCATCGCAATCCCAGGATAATGTTGTTGCGAGGCATAATAGTCGAATATCATAGTCATCATTTATTACAAACCATATTGTCTTGCAACTTGAATCACATGATCCATATTACACAAATAGTTGATCTATCGATCAACGAACAAACACAAGTTCATAGCGGAAGCGTAACGATAAAGGGACTCTCTAGTCCACAGGCCAACGCTTGACGTTAGAAGACTCCTAGTTGTCGTAGGCGTCCTGCTGGTCATCTCCTTGGTAGTTCTGTTCATCTTCATACTCTGTCCATTTGAATAGCCAGGGACAAAGCCGTAAGTACTTTAAGTACTTGCAAACTAACACTAAAGTAAGTGCTACAATTTTTGGTAAGGGGTGCTAAGCTCTAGTTTAATTTTCATAAAGTCAGTTTTAGTTCACAAGTATTTGAGGAAAGACTTATTCATGAGCTAACTAACTCAAGTGGGAACATTAGTGTCATTCCCACAACATTGGTTGTATTTCAACAAGTCACTAAGTCATCAATAACTTCACCCATGTTTTCAAAAATCTGACATCGGAAACTGTATGGCCTTTCCAACCGTCCGTAACCGTGGACACGGCTATTCGAATAGATTCACACTCTGCAGAGTTTGCACACTTGTGCCACAACATTTGATTTCATCCGTCGAGATAACCCCGAATCATCGTAACACAGTACACGGATCATCAACCATAACCTTTCACTTATAAACCCTAGTATGAGCACCTCTCCCCATGAGCTTGGCCTCCCAGTGAAAACCAACTGTTAACCTGGGAACTGCACAGGGCTTGGCCTTACAAGTCACCTCAATTCACATCTTTTCTCAACAACGGAGGCAGCCTCGGCATAACCCCTATGATGTGTGTTCAGTGGGAATCCATACTAGGATGCATAAACTTCCAGTTAAGCCCTACCCATAATCAGGTATTGTGGGGGTACTCAAAGTTGGAAAGGTATCGCATTCAAACCAATATCAGTTTTATATCAAAAATCACCATCTTCTCTTGGTCATTTTCACCTTCAAACATCATTCAATGGAATGACTTATCATTCCAAGGTTTCAAAATTATTTCCAAGTCATAAGTTCCCATCTAGAGTAGTCAAGTTTTAGTATTTTAGCACTAGCACTAATCATGAGGGGTGCTATCTTGCTTGGCTAGTTTGAGACTAACTTTGCTACACTAATACTCATAACCACTTAGACCAAGTTAACTTATCCAAGTAACTCTTTGAAAACCACAAGTAAAACTTGTATAGTAAAGACTTGGGATAGGCTTATGTTAAGAAAGGTAAGAATCATGGTGCCTTGCTCCAAAGGAGCTTTGCACTTTGCAAGAGTATTAGCTTGCCTTGGTAGTTCTCAAGGTTCTCTTCTTCCTCCTCTTGATAGTATCCCTCCTCTTCTTGGTATTCTCCGGTGCTAGCGTCTAAATTTGAATACGAGTATAATTACTCTCTAATTCAATGGCTATTCCCAAACATCATATATATATTCACACAACTAGGCTAAGCACACAATTAATTCCATTAAGGTGCATTGGTTGTGTAACTTGAGGAAATAAAATCATTCCCTCTTATTCATATGTGAAAGTTAATTTCCATAGGGTTCTTGAGGAATAATTTCCTCTCATTGAAATCTTCTTAAGATTTAATTTCTCAAACCATAATACATGAACTGAGGTTGACCTAAGTCAACCATTCATGATCATCATTTGAGAAAATGATTTAAATGAGGTAGAACACCTCATACCATTTAAAAATTCTACAAATGATTTAAATCTCCAAGTATTTCATATCAGAGTGTTTGACCAGGGTTTCAAACATCACATGGATTCACTTGAGACAAGATTTAAATGAAGTAAAATACTTCATCTGATTTCTATATTAGTTTTGGACAATATAACTTAAGTAAACTAGTCATATTGCCCATTATTTAAACTAGGGCATGATCATGCAAAGTGACCACACCATTTTCTTGCAGAAACAATTATTGTAAGTCAATGTGAGCTATTGGAGTTGGAATTAACTTAATATCTATCTTGGTTGATTTTTAAGATTTAAAAGAATGTGCAAAAGTCTCTGGCTTGATCTTTTTGTCAAATTATTTATACAACAGATCTCAAGGTGAGACCAGTGGCAAGTTGTAGAGATTTTCCATAGCTTTCTAACAATATGAAATTTGTCAAATTTGGCCAAGCCAAACAGATTCTATGGATTTCCAAAGTTGGGTCCAGTATTGAATTTGAACTAAATTATTTAAACTAGATTTGAATTAAAAAGGCCGGCGGGAAACACAGTTGGGCCTAATTGGATTAAAACGGCCCAAGGCCAGCCCACCACGCATCCACGCACGCGCGGGCTGCCTGACAGTGGGCTCCACCCGTCAGCGAATCTTAACGGCCGAAGCGGTATGGACTAATGTGGGGCGTTGGATTAGATCACAGATCGACGGCTCATGCTCGTCGTCGTCGACGGCGAGAGAGGAGTTCGCCGGCGGCTCGGGTAGGGGGTCGGAGGGCTTACGGTGGCTCCAGCTAGGGTTGGCAGTGTGCTCGGTGAAGTTGTGGACGACGGCGAAGCTCCTGGTACCGGCGGCGGCTCCAGGGGCGGCTTCAATCGACGGCGGCGACCTCCGGGTACTGGCGGCTCCGATCGTCCAATTGGGCTTGCTCCGGCGTCAATCGAGGTGGATAACGGTGCTAGGCCAAGCGGTGGTGAGAGGTGGTCATGGTGGTGTGCTCAGATCGTCGAGGGGAGGCCTCCTTTTATAGGCGCATGAGGGTGCCGTGGTGCTGCGGCAAGTCAACAAGGGCGCGGCTTCTCCGGCGGCGTAGAGGGCTAGGCAACGACGCGGTCGTGTTCACGACGTCATGGCGAGGCTATGAGCGTGAACGGCGCGGCAAGGGGGTGCCTAGAGTGGTCGGGTCCTTGCTCGTACTGGCGCGGCCGTGGCGGGCGCGCTCGTCCTCTCCGGCGACCGTGGGCGCTAAGGCATGACGCCAGCTTGACCAGCGAGCTCCGCGTGGCGAGGAGGGTACCCGGGCGTGCGGATGTCGGGGTACCGCGAGATTCGGCGAGCGCCGCGTGGCCGTGTCGCGCGCGTTCGTGCACGGTGACGTCGCCCATGCCGCTCGCGTCGTACCTGGAGCGTACTGGGCGCGTCCATGGCGGGTCGTGGTGTCGTCCTCTCGGTCAATGGCGAGTACGGGCGATCTTCTGGGATCCAGGGCTACGTGTTTGGCAAGGTGGTGTGGCCTGTCGTGGAGAGAAGAGAGGGGAGGGTGTCGAGGTGGAACGTGGCCGGCATGGCCATGGCCACGCCATGTCTGGACCTCTCCTGGTGTTTCCTTTGCATGGGCTAGGTGTGGTGGTGTCCAGGGGTCAGTGCTAGGGCAGGTGGTGGTCAAGACTTGGCAGGGTTTGATCACATTTTGAAAATTGGGAATCTTGCATTTGATTCAAAGTCTCATCTTTGCTTGATCATAACTCTTGATGCAAAAAGAATTTGGTAAGATGATCTTTACAAAAGTTGTTCATCTTGTTGAGTACTTGGATGACATGCAAAGAATAGGATTTGTTTGGTTTAGAAAACTTGAAAACTGGAGGCTCAAAGTGGTGACCAGGCTATAAAAGTCAGAAATGACCATTATCTCATGTGAGCCAAAATTGAATTTGGATTTGGTTCCAAATGGTTTTTCTTTGATTCCCAAAAGTTGTAATAACCATCAAATAGCATATTACAAGTAATGGTGAAGTCAAAAGGGTCTAGGGTCAAAATTTGCAAAAATGGCATAGGCCATATGTTAGGGTTTTTAGGGTTTTCTCTTTTTGATTTATTTGGTTGGTGATCTTCACTTGATCACTTTAGGGTTTTCGAGTTCATCACATAAGCAATTAAACAATCATCATGGCATATCGCTCAAAATGCACAAGTCCTATGCAGGGTACTATATGCAAAAGAAAAGTTTTTGTTTGTTCTGAATTTTGGATCTCTGAAACTTTGCTTCTCTCTTTTATTGAAATTTGGGATGTTACACAACCCTAGGGGGTGGAGTCCCAGGTGGACTCCACCTAAGGTGGCCGGCCACCCCCTCCCAAGGAAAGGTGGGAGTCCCACCTCAAGTGGGAATCCCACCTTGGGTAGGTTTCATGTCATATGGAAGGTTTTGGTTTGGGGTCTTATTCGAAGACTTGCAGACCAACTCTTGGGTGTTCCAACTATATAATGAGGAGCAAGGGGAGGGGGCCGGCCACACAAAAGCCATTGTGGCCGCAACCCTCATAGTGGCCGGCCACCTCCCCTCTCCCAAACCCTAGCCGCCCCACCTCCTCCACCTCTCCCGCAACGCTTAGCGAAGCTCCGGCAGAGTTCTCCATCGCCACCGCCACCACGCCGTCGTGCTGCCGGATTCAAGGAGGAGCTACTACTTCCGCTGCCCGCTGGAACGGGGAGAAGGACGTCGTCTTCAGCAACACCGAACGTGTGACCGAGTACGGAGGTGCTGCCCGATCGTGGCGCCGTGATCAAGATCTTCTACGCGCTTTTGCAAGCGGCAAGTGATCGTCTACCGCAGCAACAAGAGCCTCATCTTGTAGGCTTTGGAAATCTTCAAGGGTGAGTCTCGATCATCTCCTCGTTGCTCCCATCTTCTAGATTGCATCTTGGCTTGGTTTGCGTTCTCGCGGTAGGAATTTTTTTGTTTTCTATGCAACGTATCCCTACAATGGTATCAGAGCCGTGTCTATGCATAGATGGTTGCACGAGTAGAACACAATGGTTTTGTGGGTGTTGATGCTTATGTTGTCTTTAGTTTGAGTACTTTGCATCTTTGTGGCATAGTGGGATGAAGCGGCTCGAGCTAACCTTACATGACCGCGTTCATGAGATTTGCTCCACGCTTGACATGCAACTTGTATTGCATAAGTGGCTTTGCGGGTGTCTGTCTCTCCTACTATAGTGAAGATTCAATTTACTCTTCTATTGACAACACTAGTATCACCGTTGTGGTTCATGTTCGTAGGTAGATTAGATCTTAATTGAAAACCCTAAACCACGTAAAATAGGCAAACCAAATTAGAGACGTCTAACTTGTTTTTGCAGGGTTTGGTGATGTGATATGGCCATAATGTGATGATGAATATGTATGAGATGATCATTATTCTATTGTGGCAACCGGCAGGAGCCTTATGGTTGTCTTTAAATTTCATGTTGAGTAGTATTTCAAAGAAGTTGTAATAGTTGCTACATGGAGAACAATCATGAAGACGGCGCCATTGACCTTGACGCTCGACGACGATGGAGATCATGCCCGTTGATGATGGAGATCATGTCCGTGCTTTGGAGATGAAGATCAAAGGCGCAAAGACAGAGGGGCCATATCATATCACATATGAACTGCATGTGATGTTAATCCTTTTATGCATCTTATTTTGCTTAGATCGCGACGGTAGCATTATAAGATGATCTCTCTCACTAAAATATCAAGATAATAAAGTGTTCATCCTTAGTAGCACCGTTGCCAAGACTTGTCGTTTCGAAGCATCTCGTGATGATCGGGTGTGATAGAATCAACAAGTGCATACAACGGGTGCAAGTCAGTTTTGCACATGCGGATACTAAGGTGGCCTTGACGAGCCTAGCATGTACAGACATGGTCTCGGAACACATGATACCGAAAGGTAGATCATGAATCATATGATGGATATGATGAACACTTTGAGTGTTCGCCGTTGAAATTACATCTTGTCTCGTGATGATCGGACTTGATGTAGTGGATTTGGTTCATGTGATCACTAAGACAATGCGAGGGATATTGATTTGAGTCGGAGTTCACCTAGATTTTTAATTATGTTGAATTAAAATTTGAACTCAATTTGTCATAAACATTAGTCTAAACTATTGCAAATATATGTTGTAGATATGGCGTCCCCAATCAATTTTAACCAGCTTCCTAGAGAAAGAAAAGCTTAAGAGCAACGGTAGCAACTTCACCGACCGAGTTCCGTCATGCGAGGATTTTCCTCAATGGTGGAAGCCTCGCAATATGTGCTTGATGCACCGCTAGGTGACCCTCCTGCAGAAACTGAAACCGATGAAGTAAAGAATGTTTACGAGACTCGGAAACCTCGGTACTCTCAAGTTCAGTGTGCCATCCTGTGCAGTC
Organism: Lolium rigidum; assembly: GCF_022539505.1. Classification (NCBI taxonomy): domain Eukaryota; kingdom Viridiplantae; phylum Streptophyta; class Magnoliopsida; order Poales; family Poaceae; genus Lolium; species Lolium rigidum. The sequence continues at coordinate 171,151,101 of NC_061513.1, read as the reverse complement.
TGGAAGCCGATCTTCAAAAACGTTTGGAGCACCACGATCCTCATGAGTTGGTCAATGAGCTGAAAGCTATCTTTGAAACTCATGCGGCCTTGGAATGCTATGAAGCATCGAAACACTTTTTCAGCTGCATGATGGAAGAAGGCAGCTCCGTTAGTGAGCACATGCTCGCCATGACCGGGCATGCGAAGAAACTCAGTGATCTGGGAATAGTGATTCCTAACAGTACCGGGATTAATCGTGTCCTTCAATCACCGCCACCTAGTTACAAGAACTTTGTGATGAACTACAATATGCAGAACATGAACAAAGAGTTACCCGAACTCTTCGCCATGCTGAAATCTAGCTGAGATTGAGATCAAGAAAGAGCACCAAGTGTTGATGGTCAACAAGACCACCGAGCTTCAAGAAACAGGGCAAGTCTAAGGGAAAATTCAAGAAGGGTGGCAAGAAAGCTGCCACGCCTCCCGTGAAACCTAAGACTGGCCCTAAGCCCGATGCTGAGTGCTATTATCGCAAGGAGAAGGGACATCGGAAGCGTAATTGCTCCAAGAATTTGGCGGATCCGAAGAGCGGCCTTGTCAAGAAGAAGAAAGAAGGTATATCCGATATACATGTTATAGATGTCTATCTTATCGGTTCTCGTACTAGTACCGGGTATTTGATACTGGTTCGGTTGCTCATATTTGTAACTCGAAACAGGAACTAAAGAATAAACGAAGACTACTAAAGGATGAAGTGACGATGCGCGTTGGAAATGGATCCAAAGTCGATGTGATCGCTGTAGGCACACTTCCTCTACATCAACCTTCGGGATTAGTTTTAAGCCTCAATAATTGTAATTTTGTACCCACGTTGAGCATGAAAATTATATCTGGATCTTGTTTAATGCAAAACGGTTATTCATTCAAGTCTGAGAATAATGGTTGTTCTATTTTTATGAATAATATCTTTTATGGTCGAGCACCTGAAAAGAATGGCTTATTTCTGTTAGATCTCGATAGTAGTGATACACATATACATAACATTGATGCTAAACGAATTAAATTGAATGATAATTCTACTTATATGTGGCACTGTCGTCTTGGTCATATTGGAGTGAAACGCATGAAGAAACTCCATACTCGATGGATTACTTGAATCACTTGACTTTGAGTCACTTGATAGATGCGAAGCATGTCTAATGGGAAAAATGACTAAGACTCCATTTTCTCGGTATTATGGAGCGAGCTACTGACTTATTGGAAATCATACATACCGATGTGTGCGGACCAATGAGTGTAGCATCGCGCGGTGGTTATCGTTATGTTCTAACCTTCACGGATGATCCGAGTAGATATGGGTATATCTATTTCATGAAACATAAATCCGAAACTTTCGAGAAGTTTAAGGAATTCCAAAGTGAAGTAGAAAATCAACGTAACAAGAAGATTAAATTTCTACGATCTGATCGCGGAGGTGAATATCTGAGTTATGAGTTTGGCATGCATTTAAAGAAATGCAGAATACTTTCACAATTGACACCACCGGGAACACCTCAACGAAACGGTGTGTCCGAACGTCGTAATCGAACTCTCTTAGATATGGCTCGTTCTATGATGTCTCTTACTGATTTACCTTTATCATTTTGGAGTTATGCATTAGAGACAGCCGCATTCACTTTAAATAGAGCACCATCAAAATCCGTTGAAATGACACCGTATGAATTATGGTTTAATAAGAAACCTAAGCTGTCGTTCCTTAAAGTTTGGGGTTGCGAAGCCTATGTAAAAAAGTTACAACTGGACAAGCTAGAACCCAAAGCGGAGAAATGCGTCTTCATAGGATACCCTAAGGAAACTATAGGGTACACTTTCTATCACGCATCCGAAGGCAAAATCTTTGTTGCTAAGAACGGAACCTTTCTTGAGAAAGAATTTCTCACTAAAGAAGTGACTTGGAAGAAAAGTAGAACTCGATGAGATTGATGAATCTTCACTTGTTGATCGGAGTAGCGCGATGACCGGAAGTTGTTCTTGTGCCTCCTACACCGGCAACAGAGGAAGCTAATGATAATGATCATGAAACTTCAAATGAGATAGCTACTGAACCTCGCAGATCGACAAGGGAATGTGCCACTCCTGATTGGTATGATCCTTGTCTAAATGTCATGATTGTGGACAACAATGATGAAGACCCTACGACGTATGAAGAAGCGATGATGAGCCCAGATTCCAACAAATGGCAAGAAGCCATGAAATCCGAAATGGGATCCATGTATGATAACAAAGTATGGACTTTGGTAGACTTACTCGATAGCCGCAAGGCTATCGAGAATAAATGGATCTTCAAGAGAAAAACGGATGTCGATGGTAATATTACTCGTCTATAAATCTCGACTTGTCGCAAAGGGTTTCCGACAAATTCAAGGTGTTGACTACGATGAGACTTTCTCACCTGTAGCGAAGCTAAAATCTGTGAGGATTTTGTTAGCAATAGCTGCATTTTTCGATTATGAGATTTGGCGAGATGGATGTCAAAACGGCGTTCCTTAATGGAGACATTGAGGAAGAGTTGTATATGGTACAACCCAAAGGTTTTGTCGATCCTAAAAATGCTGACAAAGTAAGCAAACTTCAGCGTTCAATTTATGGACTGAAGCAAGCATCGAGAAGTTGGAATCGACGCTTTGATAAGGTGATCAAAGACTTCGGGTTTATACAGTGTCATGGAGAGGCCTGTATTTACAAGAAAGTGAGTGGGAGCTCCGTAGCATTCCTGATATTATATGTAGATGACATATTACTGATTGGGAATGATATAGAACTATTAAGCAGTGTAAAAGGTTATTTGAATAATATTTTTTCAATGAAAGACCTTGGTGAAGCATCGTATATATTAGGCATCAAGATTTATAGAGATAGATCAAGACGCCTAATAGGGCTATCACGTAGTACATACTGGACAAGATTCTAAAGAAGTTTAGAATGGACGAAAGTAAGAAAGGATTCTTACCTATGTTACCATGCAAGGTCTTGAGTAAGACTCAAGGACCGGCTACGGCAGAAGAAAGAGAAAGGATGAGTCAGATCCCCTATGCCTCGGCAGTAGGCTCTATCATGTATGTCATGCTATGTACTAGACCGGATATAGCACATGTTGTTAGTTAACTAGCAGATATCAAAGTGATCCAGGAATGGAACATCGGACATGCGTCAAGAATATCCTGAAGTACTTGAAAAGAACTAAGGATATGTTTCTTTGTTATGGAGGTGACCAAGAGCTCGTTGTAACAAGTTACACCGATGCAAGTTGGAACACTGATCCTGATGACTCTAAGTCACAGCCTGGGTACGTGTTTATATTGAATGGTGCTGCAGTAAGCTGGGCAAGCTCGAAGCAGTGCACGGTGGCGAAGTCTTCAACAGAATCGGAGTACATGGCGGCTTCAGAGGCTTCATCAGAAGCGGTATGGATGAAGAGCTCGGTGTGGTTCCTAGTGCATTGGACCCACTAGTCATCTACTGTGACAACATGGGTGCCATCGCCAATGCACAAGAACCAAGGTCACACAAGAGGCTGAAGCATATCAAGTTGCGTTATCATTCGATTCGCGAGTACATCGAAGATGGAGAAGTAAAGATTTGGAAAGTACACACTGATCTGAATGTAGCAGATCCATTGACTAAATCTCTCCCTAGGGCAAAGCATGACCAACACCAGAATGCCATGGGTGTTAGATACCTTACAATGTAATCTAGATTATTGACTCTAGTGCAAGTGGGAGACTGTTGGAGATATGCCCAAGAGGCAATAATAAAAGTGGTTATTATATATCTTTATGTTTATGATAAATGTTTATATACCATGCTATAATTGTATTAACCGAAACATTGATACATGTGTGATATGTAAACAACAATGAGTCCCTAGTAAGCCTCTTAACTAGCTTGTTGATTCATAGATGATTAGTTTCATAATCATGAACATTGGATGTTATTAATAACAAGGTTATATCATTATGTGAATGATGTAATGGACACACCCAATTAAGCGTAGCATAAGATCACGTCATTAAGTTATTTGCTATAAGCTTTCGATACATAGTTACCTAGTCCTTTCGACCATGAGATCATGTAAATCACTTATACCGGAAAGGTACTTTGATTACATCAAACGCCACCGCGTAAATGGGTGGTTATAAAGGTGGGATTAAGTATCCAGAAAGTATGAGTTGAGGCATATGGATCAACAGTGGGATTTGTCCATCCCGATGACGGATAGATATACTCCGGGCCCTCTCGGTGGAATGTCGTCTAATGTCTTGCAAGCATATGAATAAGTTCATAAGAGACCACATACCACAAGACTGAGTAAAGAGTACTTGTCAGGAGACGAGGTTGAACAAGGTATAGAGTGATACCGATGATCAAACCTCGGACAAGTAAAATATCGCGTGACAAAGGGAATTGGTATCGTATGTGAATGGTTCATTCGATCACTAAGTCATCGTTGAATGTGTGGGATCCATTATGGATTTCCAGATCCCGCTATTGGTTATTGGTCGGAGAGAGTTCTCACCCATGTCCACATAGTTCACGAACCGTAGGGTGACACACTTAAGGTTTGATGTTGTAATAGTAGAACTTGAATATGGAATGGAGTTCGAAATATTGTTCGAGTCTCGGATGGGATCCCGGACATCACGAGGAGTTCTGGAATGGTCCGAGAATATGATTCATATATAGGAAGTCATATTCCAAGTTTGGAAATGATCCAGTGCATTTATGGAAGGTTCTAGAAGGTTCTAGAAAAGTCCGGAAGAAATCACTTTGGAAGGCGGAGTCCCGAAGGGACTCCACCACCATGGCCGGCCAACTCTAGGGGGTGGAGTCCCGGTGGACTCCACCTAAGGTGGCCGGCCACCCCTCCCAAGGAAAGGTGGGAGTCCCACCTCAAGTGGGAATCCCACCTTGGGTAGGTTTCATGTCATATGGAAGGTTTGGTTTGGGGTCTTATTCGAAGACTTGTAGACCAACTCTTGGGTGTTCCACCTATATAATGAGGAGCAAGGGGAGGGGGCCGGCCACACAAAAGCCATTGTGGCCGCACCCCTCATAGTGGCCGGCCACCTCCCCCTCTCCCAAACCCTAGCCACCCCACCTCCTCCACCTCTCCCGCAACGCTTAGCGAAGCTCCGCCGGAGTTCTCCATTGCCACCGCCACCACGCCGTCGTGCTGCCGGATTCAAGGAGGAGCTACTACTTCCGCTGCCCGCTGGAACGGGGAGAAGGACGTCGTCTTCATCAACACCGAACGTGTGACCGAGTACGGAGGTGCTGCCCGATCGTGGCGCTGTGATCAAGATCTTCTACGCGCTTTTGCAAGCGTCAAGTGATCGTCTACCGTAGCAACAAGAGCCTCATCTTGTAGGCTTTGGAAATCTTCAAGGGTGAGTCTCGATCATCTCCTCGTTGCTCGCATCTTCTAGATTGCAACTTGGCTTGGTTTGCGTTCTCGCGGTAGGAAATTTTTTGTTTTCTATGCAACGTATCCCTACAGATACGTCCAAAACGTTATACTTTCCCGAACACTATTGCTATTGTTTTGCCTCTAATTTGTGTATTTTGGATACAACTAACACGGACTAACGCTGTTTTCAGCAGAACTGTTCTGGTGTCTCGTTTTTGTGCAGAAATCCAACTTTCAGGAAAATCCTCGGAATTTATGCTAAAGGTCTTATTTTCCAGAAGATTGACGGAGCCAGAAGGGCAAGCCGGGTGGAGGCCCGAGGGCCCCACACACTAGGCCGGCACGGCCCAGGAGGGGGGCGCGCGACCCTAGCGTGTGGCCCCCTCGGCCGGCCTCCGACGCCCTCCTTTGGACTACTTAACGCCTTCGACCTAAAAACGCACGGGGAGTAAGAAGAAATCGCCAGAAACCATCCAGTACGCCGCCACCGTCGCGAAACTCCGTCTCGGGACCAGAAACTCCGTTCTGGCACTCCGCCGGGACGGGGAATTGGAGGAGATCATCGCCATCATCACCACCGACGCCTCTCCATCGACCAGCCATGTTTCCCCCATCCATGTGTGAGTAATTCCCCGCCGTAGGCTGAAGGGGATGGTAGGGATTGGATGAGATTGGTCATGTAATAGCATAAGATTGTTAGGGCATAGTGCCTAGTGTCCGTAATTGGTACTTTTATGATATTGTTGCAACTTGTTATGCTTAATGTTTGTCACTAGGGCCCGAGTGCCATGATCTCGCATCTCGAACATGTTATCAATTCATGATGATATTCATTGCTTTATGATCTTACATGCAAGTTGTATACACGTATTGTTGTCCGGAACCCGAGGCCCCAAAGTGACAGAAATTGGGACAACCGAAGGGGAAGGCGGTGATATGAGGATCACATGTGTTCACGGAGTGTTAATGCTTTGCTCCGGTGCTCTATTAAAAGGAGCACCTTAATTTCCGAGTAGATTCCCTAGAGGCCCGGCTGCCACCGGCCGGTAGGACAAAAGATGTTGTGCAAGTTTCTCATTGCGAGCACGTACGACTATATATGGAACACATGCCTATTGATTGATTAGTACTTGGATACCGTTTTATTATTATCTCGCAAATGCCCTCGCCTTGATTGTTACATGAGTTTCTCTCATCCATGCAACGCCCGTTCATCCATCCCCGTGCCTACGATATTTTAATCCTCGCTGTTTACTATAATCACTACTGCTGTCTTTGTTACTCTGCTTGTTGTTATTTCACTACTCGCTATCGCTATAAAACTCTTACTACCGATAAACTCTTGCGAGCAAGTTCGTTTCCAAAGTGCGCTGAATTGACAACTCCACTGTTAAGACTTACAAGTATTCTTTGTCTCCGCTTGTGTCGAATCAATAAATTGGGTTTTACTTCCTCGAAGACTGCTGTGATCCCCTATACTTGTGGGTCATCAAGACTATTTTCTGGCGCCGTTGCCGGGGAGCATAGCTTTATTTCGAAGTTCACTTGGATTGATATTGTTCAATGCAAATTCTCCATCATGGGTAAACCTCGCGATACTAAAGTCGCCATATTACCATCCACTACAAGAAAAGGTACAACTCTGAGTACCTCTGCTGCTCTTGATTCACCATCTGTGATAGATAAACTTGTTTCACCACCATATGCTTCACATGCTGGTACTTCTGCTAGATCTGAAAATTCCTCTCATAATTTTGATGATGCTTCTGATGTGCTTGATAATGATGGTTCATTGGGATCTTTTCTAGATGCTACAATTGCTAGGTCTAGACAAATTGAAAATACTGAAACTCCTAATGAAAATGCTGCTACACCTGTTAATTCACCTGAGTCTGTTGAATACTCTAGTGATGATCTTGATGAAGATTATGTAGAACTTGATGATGATTTTATTGATAAATGCAATGCTACTACCGATGCAAGAAAAATTAAAAAGTTGCTTGCACAACATACCGTTAGATATAAACCGTCTCCTGATCCTAAATTTGCCACATCTCCTATAAACATTAAGGATAAGGATTATGATTTTTCTCTTGATTTGTCTCATATATCTATTGTTGAGAAAACACCTTTTTGTGGTACTGAAAAAGAAAGTGCTGTAGAGCACATGATTGAGCTATCTACTCTGAGTAGCTTATTTTCTGATGATGTTAAGAAGCGTACTTATTTCGTTGCTAAAATTTTCCCTTTCTCATTAAAGGATGATGCTAAAACTTGGTATACTAGTTTGCCACCTAATTCTATTAATAGTCCAAATGAATTGCTTGATGTTTTCTTCCGGAAATACTTTCCTGCTAGTGCTCAACATATTGCTTTGCAGAGAATTTATAACTTTGATCAGGAAGATGGAGAGAAATTGCATCGAGGCTTGGGCTAGATTTTTCTCTCTTATTAGAGCTCGGCTCTGAACATGATTTGGAAAAGCATGATTTACTTGATATATTTTATAGTGAACTAACCATTGAATCTAGGGCATACCTGGATAGTTGTGCTGGTTGTGTTTTCGGAAAAGAACTCCGGATGACGTCTGAAGAATTATTGGCGAGAATAGGCCGGAATCATGATGATTGGTCTACACCTGAACCAACCCCGACACCAATATTGAAGAAGAGGGGTATGATTAAATTAAATGATGAAGATATGAGGGAAGCCAAGAAATCTCTTAAAGAGAAGGGTATTAAATCCGAAGATGTGAAGAATTTACCTCCATTAGAAGATTTATGTAAGATCAGTCCCCCTTCATCTATGATTGAGGTACACTCTCTTGAACGCTTTACTAGAGAAGATATTCCATATTCAAAACCTCCTGCTCAATGCTTAGATGAGTTTGATAATTATATTGTTAAGCAAAGTAATTTCAATATGAGAGTAGAGAATCATTTAATGGAAAATTCTCGAGCTATTGGTGAATTGCATGGTATCGTGGAGAGAACCTCCAATGATGTTAAGATGCTTGTTAAACATTTTCAAATGGTTCAAACTCAAATTGATCAACTCACTAAAGTGAAAAATGACTTGTTAAAAGATAATTCTAAAGAAAAACATGCTTATGAAGTAACAACTAGAGGCGGTGCTTCTACCCAGGATCCTCTATATCCTGAAGGGCATCCCAAAAGAGTTGAACAAGATTCTCAACGAACTGAAACTAGTGCTCCATCTAATAAAAAGAAACATAAAACTGTTGTAGAATCCTCTGAGCCTGTTAATGATCCTAATAGTATTTCTATTTCTGATGCTGAAACTGAAAGTTGTAATGAACATGATAAAGATAATGATAAGAATGATGCTTCTGATAAAGAGGAGGTTGAAGAAGAACCTGAAAAGCATGCTAAAAATAAAAAGTATACTAAAGAAGATTTTATTGCTAAGAAACATGGTAATGAAAGAGAACCTTGGGTTCAAAAGCAAATGCCTTTTTCCTGCTAAGAAACTAAAATCAAAGGAAGAAGAACACTATAACAAATTTTGTGATTGGATGAAACCTTTATTCCTGCAAATACCTTTGACTGATGCTATTAATTTGCCTCCTTATTCAAAGTATATGAAAGATATTGTCTCTAACAAAAGGAAAATTCCTAACGAGGAGATTTCCACTATGCTTGCTAATTACTCTTTCAATGGCAAAGTTCCAAAGAAGCTTGGCGATCCAGGTATACCGACTATTCCTTGTTCTATTAAGAATAATTATGTTAGAATTTCTCTATGTGATTTGGGAGCGGGTGTTAGTGTTATGCCTTTCTCTCTTTATAAGAGACTTTATTTAGATAAGTTGATACCGACTGATATATCTTTGCAAATGGCCGATAAATCTACTGCTATTCCTGTTGGTATATGTGAGGATGTTCCTGTTCAAGTTACTAATAACTGCTTGATATTAACTGATTTTGTTGTGTTGGAAATGCCTGAAGATGATAATATGTCTATTATACTTGGGAGACCTTTTCTTAACACCGCAGGGGCTGTTATTGATTGCAATAAAGGAAAATTTACTTTCAATGTCGATGACAAGGAGCATACCGTTTATTTTCCAAAGAGGATTGAGAAAGCATGTGGAGTCAATACAATTTCTAATGTGAGAACTATCAAAGTGGGAACTATTGATTGTCCAATATATGAGCCTAAAGAAGAATATCAAACTCTTGTGATTGGATCCATATCAATACAATACAAGGTAACATGATTGATTTGAGGTTTATTTCTTCTTATGCTATGTAAAATTTATTTGGTGGCAAGACTTGATCGACCTTGTTAACAAATTCATTTTATATGCATAGAGGAGCTAAACAACATTTCTTTCTTCCTCCACTTGTTTTACTTGCTGTAGCACATTTGTTTTGCAAAGTACTGTAGTTAATTAGAGATTTCAAAATCTTTTTCTACCCAGTAATAATAAATTTGACACCCAGAAATGTGCATTTTTCAAAGTTTTAAAAAATTCACAAAAATTATACCATTGGTCCTATTTTTCGACGAAGCACTCGGGAGCACTCGGGGATGACCAAGTGGGGCACCCTGGGTGGCACCCCACGAGCCGGCGCGGCCAGCAAGGGGGGCGCGCCACCCTGTTGTGTGGGCCCCTCCTTGCCCCACCACTTCATCTCTTCCTCCCATTCTCTTCTCTCTCCCAAAAAAACTCGCACCAGGTTCCTCTCACTCGCGTTTCTGCTCAAGAGCTCAAGATTTCTCGATCTCTTTGCTCAGCCCAGATTTCTGTCTGAAATTTGGCACATTTTCTCTCCGGTATGTGACTCCTTCGATTATCCAAGTAGAATTTTGTGTGGTGGAGTATATCTTGAATATTTTGCTGCTGTAGGAAACATGTTTAGTGAGCTTGCATGCTTGTTCTAAGTGGTAGAAACTAGTTTTGATGCATGTTTAGTACTCTAGCAAGTTCCTATAGTAGTTTCCCTCAATTATATGTCACCAAATCAAATTTTATATTGTTTGTTGAAAAATTTCAGAAAATGGAGTGGAATAAGCACCAACTCAACCAACAAGAATTAGAGGTGCAACAGGTTATGAGAGTTCACCGCGAAGAAGGAGTATACCCCTCTTACTATCCGTGTGTTGATTTTATGAGAAGCGCAGGAATCTTGCGAGATGTTCAGAATCTAATCTCTCGTGCAGGGTTGGATGATTTTGTTGTTGGTGAACCATGCCAATATGCAAAATTAACTATGTCTGTAGTGCAGGATTTTGAATTCAATTGATCGCAATCTAACCCCATGGTTCGGTACAAAATTTATAATAAAACTGTCAACTTGCCATTCGATGACTTTTGTGCAGCAATTAGAGTGCCGCAATGGGGATCATGCGAGAAGATAAGGGGATCGCCGCAAGAGCTCTTGAACCTCTTCAAGATGATTTGTCATGGAAGAAGCTACTCAGAGGATGGTGGTAAAATCAGTAGTATTCAACTCCCAGCTGTTCGTTACTTTGCTTATTTCATCACCAAGTGCATTCTTGCTAGAAAGAATGCAAGTAAGTTATCTATCCAGGATTTAGCCTTTCTAGCTGCTGCATTACAAGGTGATAGGACTTACAACTTGGGTGCTTTGATAGCCTATAGACTTGCTACTAACCGTGAGAAGGGAGGAATTTGTGGAGGTCTCATCGCCTCTCGCTTATTAGCTATGCATGGTGTAGAACCTCACCATCTTGATATTCAGCTTCCCATAGAGAAACTTGACATAGTCTCCATGATTAAGCATGAATTTGTTTCTGATTTGTCTAATTTGAGTAACCTGTCTTACAAGATAACATTTTACAAGAAAACTTGGAGAACAACTAAGAAAACTGAAAAACTAGTAGGATTGCCTGCACCTGTTCTATTTAACCTTGATTCCAGGGAGGATTGGTCAGTCACGGAAGGTGCACTGAATGCATACATAGAGGGAGGAGGCCATCATGCAAGAGACAACACGGAGGAGGCCGAGGAACGCCTCGACTCATCCGATGCAGCAAGTTCTTCGCATCAACAAGTTGGGCATGAGGAGCCTTCACCCTTTTCTTCTGCACCGGGACCTTATTATGACTACGCCATGTATGATCCACCGGCGTGGAACCCTGACCCTCGCTGGGGTTGATCTCCACTTAGGCCAAAAGCCTAAGCTTGGGGGAGGTATACCGGCATCACTCATTCTTTGCATATTATGGTTGCTGGATACTTGTATTGACTTGTTTAGTTTCTTGGAGTGGTTTTCTAATAAGAGGAAGATGATATTTGGGGAAGTGCTGATTGAAAACAGATTCTGGACTGTTACCAAAAAAATTCCCCAAAACAGCCAGAACGTTATTTTGCGAAGCCAATTTTTATGCATGTTCCCCAGGTTGTTATCTAACTTTCATTATTTGAACACTTTTCGAGCTGAGCAGCGGAAGAATTTCTTAAAAATCGATTACTGTACTGCTGTCAAGTTTGACGAATTTCTGTTGCTTTGTGTTTATGTGACTCTTTTAGTTTTCATTTTCTTGTTTTTGCTTTGTTTCTTTCCTAAAACACAAAAAGACCAAAAATATTTCTGTTGTTTCTCTTTACCACTTGTTTATTTTGGTTTCTTGCTTTTATTTTGCTTTATTTGCTATCGTTGGTTTGCTATAAGAAAATCCAAAAAGATTTTGCTTTGTTTTCTTGTTTCCTTTTGTTCTTGTTTCAAATTCGAAAACACCAAAAATATTTGCTGTTCTTCTTTGGTTTTGTAAAGTTCATTATGAGTTCAATGGTTTTCGGTGGCTGGAGCGTGGTTTTCATTCCATATTATTCAAGCTACACAAGTGAAAAGGCAATAATGACGATCTACGACAATTCGATTGTGGTGAGAGGCTGGTATGAACTCTATTTGTTTCCATTTTTGTACATATACTCATCCATGTGAGCATGCTTAGTTGGTTCATGTGAGGTATATGTCATTTAAGAAAGTCTAGTAGTTCATGATCTCTCATGATTAGCTCCAATTTATTAATATGAGTAGCATGTCATAAATATTTGCTTGCATTGCTTTATTCATAGATAGGTATGACACTGTGGTATCCTCCTCTGAATAATTCACTTGAATCAATTTGGCACATGCTCACGCATGCATATGACTGAACAAGAAGTCAATTAAGCCTCGATGATCTACTTTACCTCAGAGTTCTTGTATCACTTTTATGCCTCCGTTAATTTATTTTGTCGCCAGCATGATTATGACAGTAACTGCTCTCTTGATTGTCGCTTCCCAGTCTATTGCTAGCCTTCACTTGTACTGAGCGGGAACGCTGCTCGTGCTTCCAAACCCCTGAAAACCAAGTTATTCCAGAGTGTCCACCATAAATACCTATGCATGGCATTTCAAACCATTCCAAGTAAATTCTCATGTGCTACCTTTAAAACCTTCAAAATGCTTCTCAATTTGTGTCAATGTTTCATAGCTCATGAGGAAATATGTGGTGTTTATCTTTCAATCTTGTCATTTACTTCTGACGGACTTTCATAATGGACTAGTGGCACATCCGCTTATGCAATAATTTTGCAAAAAGAGCTGGCAACGGGGTTCCCAGCCCAGCTTAATCAACTTTCATTAATAATTCTCTTCACATGTTTTGCCCCGATTTATCGATAAGCAACTTAAATTGCAAATAGACACTCCTCCATGGTATGAGATTGTTGGAAGGCACCCGAGGATTCGGTTAGCCATGGCTTGTGTAAGCAAAGGTTGGGGGGTGTCATCCATAATAAAACTAAAGTACGTGTGTAAACAAAAGAGAAGAGGGGTGATTTACCTTGCTGGTAGAGATAACGTCCTTCATGGGAGCCGCTCTTGAAAGTCTGGTTGACGAGGTAGTTAGAGTACCCACTATCATTCGTTGACAACAACAAACACCTCTCAAAATAATTTTATTCTTGTTTTACAAATGAAAAGCTCTAGCACATGTTAATCCTCGCTTCCTCTGCGAAGGGTCAATCTTTTACTTTTACATTGAGTCTCCATCCTTTCTTTGAGAATTTTCTTGAGAGCACAACTGTCATTCTTAGTAAATATGCTTGTCCCAAAATGTGATTAATTGTAGTATAACTTTGATGCTTTTATCTTTGATAATCTCTACTTACAGTCTTCCCATGAACTTCAAAGGTGCCCGAGCATTTATGTTTTGCTGTACAAATACGGGCAAGCGAGATACCACTTTATCATATCCTTCTTATGAACATTGCAATCCTGCTGATAGACATGATTCATGATGCTCATTATTAATTTGTTGGTACCTTTTCCATGATTGACATAGCTATTAGATGATTTTATTTGCATGTACCTTATTATGAATTGCTTAAGTACTTGCCATATCATGAGAATATTTACATCATATGAACAAATGTGTTCGTGAAAGTTCTTTTATCGCACTCAGTTGTTAACTGAATTGCTTGAGGACAAGCAACAAGCTAAGCTTGGGAGGAGTTGATACGTCCAAAATGTATCTACTTTCCCGAACACTTTTGCTATTGTTTTGCCTCTGATTTGTGTATTTTGGATACAACTAACACGGACTAACGCTGTTTTCAGCAGAAGCTGATTCGGTGTCTCGTTTTTGTGCAGAAATCCAACTTTCAGGAAAATCCTCGGAATTTATGCGAAAGGTCTTATTTTTCCAGAAGATTGACGGAGCCAGAAGGGCAAGCCAGGTGGAGGCCCGAGGGCCCCACACACTAGGCCGGCGCGGCCCAGGAGGGGGGCGCGCGGCCCTAGCGTGTGGCCCCCTCGGCCGGCCTCCGACGCCCTCCTTTGGACTACTTAACGCCTTCGACCTAAAAACGCACGGGGAGTGAGAAGAAATCGCCAGAAACCATCTAGTACGCCGCCACCGTCGCAAAACTCCGTCTCGGGACCAGAAACTCCGTTCTGGCACTCCGCCGGGACGGGGAATTGGAGGAGATCATCGCCATCATCACCACCGACGCCTCTCCATCGACCAGCCATGTTTCCCCCATCCATGTGTGAGTAATTCCCCCGCTCGTAGGCTGAAGGGGATGGTAGGGATTGGATGAGATTGGTCATGTAATAGCATAAGATTGTTAGGGCATAGTGCCTAGTATCCGTAATTGGTACTTTTATGATATTGTTGCAACTTGTTATGCTTAATGCTTGTCACTAGGGCCCGAGTGCCATGATCTCAGATCTGAACATGTTATCAATTCATGATGATATTCATTGCTTTATGATCTTACATGCAAGTTGTATACACGTATTGTTGTCCGGAACCCGAGGCCCCAAAGTGACAGAAATTGGGACAACCGAAGGGGAAGGCGGTGATATGAGGATCACATGTGTTCACAGAGTGTTAATGCTTTGCTCCGGTGCTCTATTAAAAGGAGCACCTTAATTTCCAGTAGATTCCCTAGAGGCCCGGCTGCCACCGGCTGGTAGGACAAAAGATGTTGTGCAAGTTTCTCATTGCGAGCACGTACGACTATATATGGAACACATGCCTATTGATTGATTAGTACTTGGATACCGTTTTATTATTATCTACAAATGCTCTGCCTTGATTGTTACATGAGTTTCTCTCATCCATGCAACGCCCGTTCATCCATCCCTGTGCCTACAGTATTTTAATCCTGCTGTTTACTATAATCACTACTGCTGTCTTTGTTACTCTGCTGCTGTTATTTCACTACTGCTACTGCTATAAAATTGTTACTACTGATAAACTCTTGCGAGCAAGTCTGTTTCCAGGTGCAGCTGAATTGACAACTCCGCTGTTAAGACTTACAAGTATTCTTTGTCTCCCCTTGTGTCGAATCAATAAATTGGGTTTTACTTCCCTCGAAGACTGTTGCGATCCCCTATACTTGTGGCTCATCAGTGGTGGATGGAGTTGTTGCTCCGGTAGCGGCGGTGTGCCTTCTTGTTCCGATGTGACCATCTCGGTCTCGGTTCGGGCGAGCGGTGGCTGCTGCGTTGGTGGTCAACAATCTTCTTCACCGGCGCTTCTCATTCTACCGCGGTGGTGGTCCAAGTTTGCAACTTGTAACCTGCTCTTCTCTGGCTTGCCGGGGAAACAATCTTTGATCGGGGTGAAAATCCATGCTCGGAGTCCTCCGGTGCTGACTGCGGTGACGCCTGCGGGTGCCACTCCCTCCTTGGAGGCGTGGTCAATGGCCTGATTGTTTCTTCACCTCTGCCAGGGGAAACCCTAAGTCTGGTTTACCGGACTAGGCAGCGGCGGCGCGACACGTCGTCCCCTTCTTAGAGGGGCTACCTAGGCTATGAAGGGTGTCCCATTGTGGCTTGCGGAGATGGTGGTCTCGCCAGACTGGGTAGTGGTGCTTTGCTTGTGTTGGCCTCTACTCTAGGTGTTGGGCTTCGGAGCGCTATGTACGCCGTTGCCAACACCCTCTAGCTGACTTTTGACCAGGGTGGTCGGACCCTGCCATTCACTCGCCGTCGCCGACTCCCTCTAGGCGCTTGAGTTGTGGTACGTTGGTCCGAGCAGCCTCGGTGTTTTGGTCATGCTTGTGTGGTGTTTTGCTTTGGTCGTGACGCGGTCTTGAGGCTGTAGTCATGTTGGAGGAGTGCGTTGTAAGCCACAAGGCATGTGTGGTGTGTTGTAGCCATTCCTTGGCTTTCTCCTTAAGCTTAATACAATGACGCGCAGGGTTCTAAAAGAAAAATTGAACCCATTTTAACCTGCTCAAACTCATTGTCAACAAAATTTGTCAAGCACAACCTCTCTTTCCTACCTTTCATTTCGACAATATCCGTATTGCCTATTTGCAGGTTCAGCTGACAAACCAAAGGTAACAAATACTGAAAATGTCCAAAGCCAGTAATTGGACAATGTATGATCATGCAAGCAGTTTACGCAGGTGAAGCCACATGTATCTTACCATGAACACGCACACCAGTCACCAGATTCAGTTACCAAACACTAATTAACCTGCAGTACTTAACAGAGCACCTGTTCCATGCACCTTAGAACAGCACATGGTGTTACCAGTAAGAGTTACATAATTATAGGCCAAAAACCACAGTATAGCACGACAATTATCAGACAACATAAACAGTTTTGTATACCAAGCTAACAATGTTTTACCAAGACTACCCTACTTGGTTTTACATACCATAAGCAGACTAGGCCCGCGAGCCCTAGGGTATTCTGTCACCGAAAATGATAGCCTTGGCCACGAGCGCAGGGAGGGACTGTTCAACAAAGTCCGCTCCAAGCACGAAACCAATAGCAATCACTGATATAGTGTACAGTATCACACACCCGTTGATTTTTAGCCCATTGATGTTTTTCTCCCTGTCAAAAGGATGTGCATAATGCATGAATGTTAAGATCGTTTCATTTTAGTACAAATCAAATAAGGTGTGTACCGCCTCCAATTAATTACCTCTCAGCTTCAGCTTTAATTCTAGCTATCTCATCATCAAGAATACTAGCTATCTTGCCATCTATCTCCACCCTTTCTAATAAATTTGCCAACATATGTTCAACCTCCGTCGTCTTCCTAGCAACATCAGCTCTAGCTCCATTGCCGGATCCACCCAACTAGGATTAATTAGACAAATAAAGTTCAGGTGTTAATGCATAAGCTAAAACAGCTATTCATGTATGTTAGTGGATGCAAACGAGAGAGCATGGCTTGCAATGGACTAACAAATTTTCAAAAGCTTGACCACTTATATGCCTAAAGCTATCAAGATCGACTACATGAAATTTTACGAATATTCTTTTGTTGGAAATGATTTTAACAACAGCACAAGCTATAACAACATTGATATAGAAGCTATAAAACCTGCTCAAACTCAAATGTTAACAAAATCTGTCAAGCACACCCTCTCTTTCTCACCTTTCATTTTGACAATATTCGTATTGCCCCTTTGCAGGTTCAGCTGACAAACCAAAGAGTAACAAATACTAAAAATGTCCAAAGCCGGATATTGGAGATTCCAATATATGATATATGACAAAACAGTGACAATGTATGATTTCTGCAAGCAGTTTACGCGGATGAAGCCACAGGTACTAAACCACCATTTGATTAAGTATCATAACATGAACGCGCATGCCAGATTCAATTACCAAACAATAATTAACTTGCAGTACTTAACACTTAACAGAGCACCTGTTCCATGCAGCTACATGGTGTTAACACTAGTTACATTATTATATGCCAACAGCCCCAGTATAGCATGACAATTATCACACAACATAAACAGGTTTTGCATACCATAGCTAGGTACCAAGACTACCTACTTGGTTTTAAATACCATATAAGCAGAGTGAACCCTGCAAGCCCTACGCTATTTTCCACCAAAAAGGATAATCTTGGCCAGTTGCGCAGGGAGGGACTTTGCAACAAAGTCTGCTCCCAGCAAGAAACCAACAGCAACAGTTGTAATAGTGTACAGTACCAGCAAGCCGTTGTCTTTTAGTGCATCGATGTTTTTCTCCCTGTCAAAAGGATGTGCATAATGCATGAATGTTAACATCGTTTCATTTTAGTACAAAACAAATAAGGAGTATCGCCTCCAATTAATTACCTCTCAGCTTCAGCTCTAATTCTAGCTACCTCATCATCAATAATACTAGCTATCTTGTCATCTATCTCCACTCCCGCTTCTTCTAACTTTGCCAACATACGTTCCACCTCCTTGGCCTTCCTAGCAACATCAGCTCTAGCTCCATTGCCGGATCCACCCAGCTAGGATTAAGTAGACAAATAAAGTTTAGATGGTAATGCATAAGCTAAAATAGCTATTCATGTATGTTCGTGGATGCAAACGAGAGAACATTGCTTTCAATTGGCTAACAAATTTCAAAAGTTTGACCAACTTGTATGCCTAAAGGCTAAAGCTATCAAGATCGACTATATGAAATTAATACTAACAGACTTGTTTTTGGAAATGATTTAACAATAGCACAAGTTACATCATTGATATAGAAGCTACTCCCTCCAATCTATAATAAATTAGCTCAAATTTGAACTAACCTCTTCACACTTATTCTGGATCGGAGTGAGTAAAAAATAGGGTCAAAGTTATATTTGGAGAAACACAGAAGTCACTAAGTTAAAAAAGCAAAAGCAACAAATTTAGCACATATCTCTAAGATAGGCCTCCTCAGCATTCTCTGATCCAGCGGTTATTGTGATCATCTTTTTAGAGTACTTATTGTGCATATTTAAGTGGCAAAATTCACCATTATTGGGTCAAGTTACAGAAACCCTCTGCTAACAAAGGTCTGAACAAGGTAGTTGCATCGAAACCCCTATATTTGTTGTTTTCTGGGGAAAAAGCCCACGGCAAAACATATACTGTGTTAGTATAAAAGCTGTTTGATCGGGTCCTATTGGTTAATTCGGTGATAGACGATCGATCTCATCAGAACTAGGTAGTCGGACAGCCAGTTGCAGACATCGTAGGTGGGTAGATCGAACGAGAGCGGAATCAGGTACCTCCGACGGCGGCGAATCACGGGGCCCCATATCCTGCCGACCCGTGCTGGAGGGAGAGCGCAATGGCATGATGGCACCTAGGAGGCACGGGCACGCCGCAAGAACCCGGAGGAGGAGGGGGCGTCGGCTATGGTTTGGGTGCGGTGTGGTTGCTTGCTTCGTCGATCTGGAGCCTCCGTCTTTGTTGCGAGGGGACAAGCGCTGCCGTCCTGCCTCTTGGGCCTGCCTCACCCCAACAACGATGAAAGAATGCGGGGCCGAGTGTGCTAAGGCCCACACAACAACAAAAACCCGAGATCCTCCTCAAAACAAAACAAAAACTCAAAAGCTGAGAAAAATACGGAAATTCACTTTTGTTTCTCGTGCATATGCTCCTGCCATCAAGAAAACTATTTTAAAATATACTGATAAAATATTTGCGTGCATAACTTGATATTTATATGTACGCACGCCAAGTTTCACGGAAAAACATTTTTTTATGTCCCGTGTGAGAAAAATAAAGAAATAGCCGATGAAAAATTTTTTAGCACCGAATTTTGTCTTTTTCACACACGACACAAAAAGTATTGTTTTTCGTGAAACAACTTTTCGACCCATAGAACGTTGAGATACACGCACGACACTTTTTATTGGAATTTTTGACATATTAAAATGCATTTAGAACTCGTTTCAAAAACCAGGAGCGTATGCTCCTAAGTGCAAAAACATACGGAAATACATTTTGCCTCCTGGGCGTAGATGCACTCACCGGTGAAAAACAGGTATTTTGAAATGTCCAAAATTGCTAGAATATATTAGAGTGTACATGAAAATATTCTACATGCGCACAAAAAAAATTGCGAAAAATGACATTTTTCATGGTAAAAAGATAATTTCCGGTGCTTCAAAATAGTTATCCTTTTTTACACAGACCACAAAAAAGAATCGGCAATACTTTATGTGCAAACACAGAATGTCCAAAAGATGTACACCGGGATCTTTTTGGATTTCTTTGATATTTTAAAATGTATTTTCAATAATAGATGCATGTAGACCTATGAGTCAAAACACCGTTCCGAGGAAAAGAGCCTCGCGAAGAAAATTGATATAGTAGCCCTCTCGAAAAATTCATATATTAGAGTGTACGCTGCAAGTTTTCTGTCCCCCATATCTTATGCCAACGGTTGGACGAGGGATAAGGGTGACTTCTTTTGAGCTCCTACTTCTAGAGAAGCTAGATTTTGGAAAACGGTGGGGAGAACCACATAGAAACCGGTTTCTTCTATTCTTTTGGCCTTCGGAAAATTTGTCTTGTTTGATATATTGAGTTGTGAAATGTCTATAGGACCCTTAAATTTTATATGTGATCTAAATAATCGATAATACCACTTGTATGCTAGTTTTGAGTACATAATGAGATAGAAATGAATAAAGAAGATACAAATCCATGTTGAAAGCAAATAACATAGGGTCGTCACAATACAAATCGATGTTCATAGCAAATAACATATAGCACTGAAATTGTATCGTTTACTAGCAATGAACTTGTATCCTTCTCTAGAAATCAACCTAACACTCAAATTTAAATCAACACAACATCACATAGCTCTGAAATGAAAATCAACAAAATCAGAACCTAACACTGAAATTTATATCATCCTGCTACTGTGGCAGGGAGGAATACATGGGGAGGATGGGCTCGAGGTCGCCGGTTGGGGGTCGGGGTCACATATGGGGCGGTGGGCGGCGGTCCTTGGAGTCAGTCGTGGGTGGCGTATGAAGCCATCATTGGGGCGAAGAACGAGGTATTGGGTGGATCGGAAGTTGTCGGTCGCTGGTGGATGAGGTGGCGGGTGTCCTTCGGCGGCAAGCTGGGGGCGGGTTTAGCGGACGCGGCGGAGGGAAACCCTAGCTAGGACTCGATGCGGACGAGCGTGGACTCGGCCGAAAAAATTGCCCTTTTCTCCAACTTATTCTATGCAGTGGCAATCTTTTGTAAGTACTAGCAACAACAAGGACAGTTGTGGATACAGTTTTGGTCCATATAGGGATAGTATAAATAGCCCCTTGTGGATCCAGGATAGGAGGAAGGAATATATTGGATAAGAGATGAACTAGGCTTAGGCCTCTCCCAAGTGGGAATCAAGACCTCTCTTTTAACTACCACTAATTGAGTAGTATCAATGACCTCTCTATGTGATTGATCTCTCCCGGCCTGGTTTGATTCTAGTGGTTGCAACGCGTCTCCTCGGGATTCTACTGAGCCTCCACTCTCTCGCTCGAGTGATTCTATCGATATCATACCAGTGTCTTCCTCAGGGAGTTCTACCGCATGTCTCTCCCTTGAACGATTCTATTAGAGCGGTGGTTTGTGTCGTCGAGAGCAAACTAGAACTATAGTAGCTTTTGTGGTGTGGGTTCATCGTGTTTTTCTTGTCCGGCCTTTCCCCCATGTTTCCCTCCGCCAGTCTAGGTCAATTCGTGAATATCGGGCCACCCAAGGAGCTAACCCCCTTATCCCCTACGTATAGTTTATTTTGCTTTTTCTATTGCAAGTTTTTGTCTTAAAATCTGCACTAGAACAAACAAAATGAACTATAAGTTAGGTGTGATTCCACTTAAAATTGGGTTGCATTTTGCTCCCTTTTATTCAAGTAGGTATGGTGGGTTGCTTATATATAATCTTTCCAGGAATAAGAAAGTTGAAAGAGACCGGGTAGCTCACACGGCTTTTTCATTGTGAGGAATGTGATTATCTAACCCTAGTGGTTGCTTGGTTGGTTACACGACGACGTATCCGACCATTGAGCCATCGGGTGATTCTCAGTTTGATGATATGTTTTTACATATCGGTTATTTCATACACACCAATTTTGGGTCCAAATACCAGAGATTGGTGCCAGTTTTTTCTTCAGATAGCCATGTAAATGTTTGCATGGATTTCTGACTGGGGAAAAAAGATTATATGCTATACTGAAGAACACGGTGATTCCAGTTCAAAAATCAAAGTTGGGAGAACACAGCAAATCATATGGATCAACACGATCGAGCAATTCATATTCCTATTTTGTCAGCAAAATTTATTTTGTTTTCTGGATAGAGACAATTCCAAATCAAATGTTCACTACTAGAGTATATCATATTTACAATGACATAAATAATACAGCCAATTCAATTTAATTACGTGCATAGCAAATCCGACGCGTGAAAAGAAGGGGAAATGAGCTAATTTACAGGCGGAGAAGAATTCCTCGATGCTCTAAGCGGAGGTGTAAGCGTCGGAATCCCTTCACAAGGCGGCGAGGCCAAGAAACTCGACGGCGGACTTGGCCATGATGGCAGTGAATTCCTCGAAGCTGATGGAGCCGTCGCCGTCGGTGTCGGCCTCGCGCATCATGTCGGTGAGCTCGGCGTAGCAAATGGGGTGGCCCATGCGCGCCATGGAGCGCGCTAGCTCGGCGGCGGATATGTAGCCGTTGCCGTCGCGATCGAAGGCGCGGAAGGCCTCGGCGAGCTGCTCGTGGTCGACGGCGACGGAGGGGCGGCAGGGCCCGAGGAGCAGCTGCGAGAGGGAGGAGGTGAGCTCCTCGAACTCGACGGTTCCGTTGCCGTCGATGTCCATGGATGCGATGAGGGTGTGGATCTCGTCCCCCGCGGCGGGGCGGAGTCCGAGCGAGCGGAGCAGCGCGGCAATCTCGAGCATGGTGAGGCTGCCGTCGCCGTCGAGGTCGAAGCGGAGGAATAGCTCGCGGAGCTGCCGCAGCTGCTCGTCCCGGAGCCGCGTCCGCCCGGCCTCGGTGGGCGGGGGCGGGGGCGGGCTAGGGGGCTCCTTGGCACCGGCGGAGGGAACGGACATGGATGCCGAGCGTCTGGCGCGCGCCGCGGTCGTCGCCGTCGCCGTCGCCGCCGCGTGGCCCCTGATGGTTGTTTGTTGGGCGCGTGCGCTTGGGCTTGTTTCTCGGACGTGGTCTTCGGGGGCGGGGCGGTGGCTCTGCATGTTTGCGTTGCGTGGCGTGGCCACCAGATCTTTCCGTCGGAGCCTCGTTTTGATGGCGAGGCCCTGACGTCTCAGCTCTTTCCATTTGCCTATCTCGTTTCGTTGCCTGCAGCCCCAAGCCCAACTCATCAAGAATAGGGATGTAGTAAATGGTATAGGCCGTGTCGGATTGCAGCTTCTATTGCCGTTCTCCATTTATTTTCCCATTCATAATAGTTTTGCTATGCGTTGTAACGTATTTAGATGGCTGTGTGCATCCTAACTATACAAGAGATGTGAAAATTTGGATTTCAAAAAAAAGATGTGAAAATTTGACTATTTTTCTGATGTTTTTTCAATGTATCGTACGGAATGAGCGTTATATAATGTCAAATATGATGTAATGAGTCTATAAATAAAGATAGAGATGGGTTAGCCTTTAGCACTTGTTGCCTGATACGGGCCTTGAAAATCGGTTGTTGGTTGCGCCGTTGGATCATGATCTAACGTCTAGAAACAGTGACAATAAATGTTTTGCATTTTAGCCCCTTGGTTTTTATGAAATCAACCCGCAATCCCAACTTCTTCAGTTAAACTGAAGGGATACATCTCGTTGTCCCTGACCATCCTGATATTTATATAACAATGCCATCATGGTGATTTGCAACTACACATGGTGTTGCAACAAAACAAAGTCTCACCTGTGTACAAAAAAATGTCGCAACATTTTAAAAACTAATATTCCAAAAAAAGGGGGGTTAAACAACAATATTTTAGCCACGGGTTCATTTACAACAAAAGGCAACCTGTTACACGAAAAAAAACCATGTGTTTGTTGCAATGAGAAGGAGGTTAAGAACAATGTTTTGATATAGATTGATTGACAACAAAATTACCAACTATTTTAACAAAAATAAAAACTATTACAAAAAATAATCATGTATTTCCAGAATTTAACAAAAATAAAAACTATTACAAAAAATAATCATGTATTTCCAGAATTTAAAATAAGCACGTAAACATCGTTGAATAATCCGAGAAAACTCACTTGAAGAAAACCTTTGTAATATCTATCATACGCTTTTTCCAAGAAAACTATGAGTTTGTTATATTTTGCTAATAACTGATGCAAATGGCTAGATAAACATTAGAACATGTCACATGTGCTTTCGCTAAAACAAATACACGTTTGTTACAAAATTAATTAACCTATGAAACATCAACTTGTCCGTGGAGAGACTATCTCTCTGAGTTGGCGCCGTTGGCCACGAATCCGGCTCGCCGAGGGCCGTTGGTGCTGGAGAAGGTGACCCTGGACCCGTTCCCGCTAATTTCACATGTGTTTGGACTCGGTATTGTAGGAGACCTTTGATTTGAAACATCCATGGTCATCTCCATTGTAGAGCTTGACCTCTGAGCGTTTTGGATGGAGCAAGAGAAGAAGAAATAGCGTGGCGAGCGAGACAACGCGGGAGGGCACGGCGGAGCACCAGATGATGGCCTGCAAGAACACAACACCATCAGAGCTTAAATTTGTGGAAGCATTCTCCCAATTTGTATATCGAACCCAATGAGGACAAAGAAGAGAAGTATTATTGTTGGCGTTTCGGTCGCACCCAACGGGTCACGGTGCCTTCAGTGAATTGACTACAAGTGTGAATGTGGAGATGGTGAGTAGGAAGTATTTGCTAGAAAGTGATTGAGCCTAAATAAAAATTAAATAATAACGAAAACAAAGTAACCGATTGTATTTGGAGTTTCCTGTAGATGAATGGTTAGGCGCGAAGAGTTTCAGTTCGTGGTGACAGTGAGTGTGCCAAGTGGATGAATATGTGAATGTAGTTTGGATGTAAAAGTGATTATGCAAATTAGGATACAAGTAGGGGAGCAACTCTTGAGTCATCTATCTCCTCCATCTCTATTCATGGTATGCTTGTGTGGTACGGTCGGGATGAGAGAGAGAAATGTTTTCCATTTCTAGAAAGATCCTGAGCCGAGGTTGGAACGATTCTTGATTTACTTGTTGGTTCATGTAGTTCCTACACGCTTGGTAGTTTTAAGTGCTACGTAACTAGGATGGTTTAGTTTCTAAATATTTGTTGCGTCTTTTAGATAAGTATATTTGTATATGATGAAAGGGTGGGCATCCTAATGTTTAAAATGGTCGAAAGGAATCTGGTGGGAGAACGACCGACTAGAGATGAAGCAAGAGGAGTTGTTCCAGTAGTTCAACATACCCAGCCCAATAAGAGGGAGCTGCCCTGGTAGTTCGTGTCCACTATCTTGGATAGTTAGATAAGATATTATAGACAGTTGTTCCATCCACTGCAAAAGCATAGTACTGTGCCATGGCACACTAGTAGATAGATTGTATAGCCCTATTGGTGACTTCTTCATCGTGGGTTTCATTTGAATAAACCCAACGCTATTCATCTTTGTTAAATCCGATCTTTCATGTAAGAGTTTTATTTTTAGCCGTGTTTGTCGAAAACTTCTTGATGACACCAGCATCATGAATCTAAACAGATTTTAGCTAGATTTTTCCTAAATTTGTAATAATTATTTAGAGCTCAAGGGAGTACTCCTAGGGTCATAACTCAAATGGACACGCTTACTGTGTCTCTAGGTGTGCCATGGAGTGCGACCAGCCGAAGTAAGAGTAATTGTAATTTTATTGCACCGGCGGCTGCACTTCGGAGGTCTCTTTGGATAATGTACCACCATCTGCCTCGTACTACTACTGTTAGAGCAAGTACAATAAGTCCTAGTCAGCTGGCTATAAGGATTAAAATAGTATATTATTGCTTAGTTGGAGGAGAGAGGAGGAGAGAGAAGGAGAGTGGGCTCTTATGCAAGAGTCAGCTCTAGCACGTGCTCCTAGGCACTTTGTGAGAGTGAAAGGTGGGCCATATATTGATAAAGTACTACATTTTTATAGCTCCCTATTGTATGTGTTGGCTCTAAGCTGGCTATAAATGACATGGCACTTGGCTTATAGCCAGCAGCTGGCTACACTATTGGAATTAATCTTAAGAGCAAGTACAATAAGTCCTAGTCAGCTGGCTATAAGGATTAAAATAGTATATTATTGCTTAGTTGGAGGGGAGAGGGAAGGAGAGAGAAGGAGAGTGGGCTCTTATGCAAGAGCCAGCTCTAGCACGTGCTCCTAGGTACTTTATGAGAGTGAAAGGTGGGTCATACATTGATAAAGTACTACATTTTTATAGATCACTATTGTATATGTTGACTCTAAGTTGACTATAGATGACATGGCACTTGGCTTATAACCATCAGCTGGCTATACTATTGGAATTGCTCTAACAACGCTGATCGCTCACTGCCTCAGGTTCCTCGGAACCGGATCCTCTAACATTGAGAAGGAAAGTTAGAGAAGCTATAATACTCTAACTTTTCTTCTTCAAAATCATACTATTTAATTCTAATATGATTCAAATCAACTTAGGTAGTGCAAATTTGAGATATGTATTTACAGTTATTACTTGGAACCAAAATTATGGTGCAAAAATAATTTAGTTGATTTATGCTACAGTAATCTCATACAGTAATTAGCTACAGTATAAAAATTAGGTATTTAATGACAGCATACCTTGACTTTACTTCTTAGTTTCGTGTGACTTTACTTCTCACCGTCAAAAGAGTCGGTTCCGGGTTCCTCATGTCGGGCTGCTACAAATCCCACAGACCAATTGATGGATGGTGTTGCTTCTCAGAAGAGATAAGAGCATCTCTACACCGCATCGGACCCCAACCGCATAATAACCGTCATTTTGCGGGTTTGGAGGAAAGAGAGGACAGCCCAGACACCACATCAGACCCCAATACAAAAAAATATATCCGGGCTAGCCAGTTTCTCGCCGCGGAAACATCAAGTTCCCGTTTTCGCGAGCCTATGAGAGCGCGAACCCCCTCTTTTCCCGCATTGGTGCGAAAGAAATTCAACTCCTTCTCTTTCCCCTTCTCCCACCTCCGGCCGCCACCGCGCGCCGACGCAGATTCGGGCGTACACGGGTCGTCCCTTCCGAATCTACCTGGCAGAAATAATCGCTCCGCCTCACCGCGTCCATTCCGCCGCCAAGGTATGGAACTCTCCCAGACTCCTCGTAGCCGCGGATTCACCGCCGTCAAGCTCCTAACTTCCTCGCCATTGTGCTTGCAGATGGACCCGTGCGCGCTGTTTTTTATTGGAGGATTTGTCCTCCTCCGACGACTCCGATTTGGAGGAGTTGCTCGATGACGACGTGGATCAAACGGTTGTGATCCTCGAGGCGAAGGAGATCTTGGACGTGAGGCCGAAGAAGAGGAAGGGGTCAACCATGGGGCGGCCGTGCATCCCCCGGAACCGCGTTCTTGGGCACGATTTTCTCGTGCGGGATTACGTCGCCGAGGTACCCACATACCCGCCCCATATCTTTCGTCGCCGGTACCGAATGCGTAGATCTTTGTTCAACAAGATCGTTGATACATGTGAGAGCAATACGCTACTTCAAGCGCGAGAGGAATGTGGCCGAGTGGCGTGTAGTTGACGTGGGAGTTAGAAATCTTTGTGGTGTAGCTTTTCTTCAGTTCCCCGGCAACGGCGCCAGAAAATATGCTTGATGGCGTGTATTTCACACGTTCGCTGGGAACCCCAAGAGGAAGGTATGATGCGCACAGCAGCAAGTTTTCCCTCACAAAGAAACCAAGGTTTATCGAACCAGGAGGAGCCAAGAAGCACGTTGAAGGTTGATGGCGGCGGGATGTAGTGCGGCGTAACACCAGAGATTCCGGTGCCAACGTGGAACCTGCACAACACAACCAAAGTACTTTGCCCCAACGAAACAGTGAGGTTGTCAATCTCACCGGCTTGCTGTAACAAAGGATTAACCGTATTGTGTGGAAGATGATTGTTTGCAAGAAAACAATAAAACAAGTATTGCAGCAGATTTGTATTTCAGTATTAAAGAATGGACCGGGGTCCACAGTTCACTAGAGGTGTCTCTCCCATAAGATAAAAGCATGTTGGGTGAACAAATTACAGTCGGGCAATTGACAAATAGAGAGGGCATAACAATGCACATACATGTCATGATAAGTATAGTGAGATTTAATTGGGCATTACGACAAAGTACATAGACCGCCATCCAACCGCATCTATGCCTAAAAAGTCCACCTTCAGGTTATCATCCGAACCCCTTCCGAGTATTAAGTTGCAAAGCAACGGACAATTGCATTAAGTATGGTGCGTAATGTAATCGACAACTACATCCTTAGACATAGCATCAATGTTTTATCCCTAGTGGCAACAAGACAAAGACAACCTTAGAACTTTCTCGCATCGTCCTGGTGTCAATGCGGGCATGAACCCACTATCGAGCATAAATACTCCCTCTTGGAGTTAAGAGCAAAAACTTGGCCGAGCCTCTACTAATAACGGAGAGCATGCAAGATCATAAACAACACATATGTAATAACTTGATAATTAACATAACATGGTATTCTCTATCCATCGGATCCCGACAAACACAACATATAGCATTACGGATAGATGATCTTGATCATGTTAGGCAGCTCACAAGATCCAACAATGAAGCACAATGAGGAGAAGACAACCATCTAGCTACTGCTATGGACCCATAGTCCAGGGGTGAACTACTCACTCATCACTCCGGAGGCGACCATGGCGGTGAAGAGTCCTCCGGGAGATGAATCCCCTCTCCGACAGGGTGCCGGAGGAGATCTCCAGAATCCCCCGAGATGGGATTGGCGGCGGCGGCGTCTCAGTAAGGTTTTCCGTATCGTGGTTTTTCGCCTCAGGGATTTCGCGACGGAGGCTTTAAGTAGGCGGAAGGGCAACGTGGGGGGCCACACGAGGGCCCCACACCACAGGTCGGCGCGGCCAACACCTGGGCCGCGCCGCCCTATGGTGGCGGCCCCTCGTGGCCCCACTTCGACTCCTCTTCGGTCTTCTGGAAGCTTCGTGGCAAAATAGGACCCTGAGTCTTGATTTCGTCCAATTCCGAGAATATTTCGTTACTAGGATTTCTGAAACCAAAAACAGCAGAAAACAACAACTGGCTCTTCGGCATCTTGTTAATAGGTTAGTTCCAGAAAATGCACGAATATGACATAAAGTGTGCATAAAACATGTAGGTATCATCAATAATATGGCATGGAACATAAGAAATTATCGATACGTCGGAGACGTATCCGCATCCCCAAGCTTAGTTACGCTCGTCCCGAGCGAGTAAAACGATAACAAAGATAATTTTTGAAGTGACATGCCATCATAACCTTGATCATACTATTTGTAAACATATGTAATGAATGCAGCGATCAAAACAATGGTAATGACATGAGTAAACAAGTGAATCATAAAGCAAAGACTTTTCATGAATAGTACTTCAAGACGAGGCATCAATAAGTCTTGCATAAGAGTTAACTCATAAAGCAATAAATCAAAGTAAAGGTATTGAAGCAACACAAAGGAAGATTAAGTTTCAGCGGTTGCTTTCAACTTATAACATGTATATCTCATGGATAATTGTCAACATAGAGTAATATAACAAGTGCAATATGCAAGTATGTAGGAATCAATGCACAGTTCACACAAGTGTTTGCTTCTTGAGGTGGAGAGAGATAGGTGAACTGACTCAACATAAAAGTAAAAAAGAATGGTCCTTCAAAGAGGAAAGCATCGATTGCTATATTTGTGCTAGAGCTTTTATTTTGAAAACATGAAACAATTTTGTCAACGGTAGTAATAAAGCATATGAGTTATGTAAATTATATCTTACAAGTTGCAAGTCTCATGCATAGTATACTAATAGTGCCCGCACCTTGTCCTAATTAGCTTGGACTACCGGATCTTTGCAATACACATGTTTTAACCAAGTGTCACAATGGGGTACCTTCATGCCGCCTCGTACAAAGGTCTAAGGAGAAAGCTCGCATTTTGGATTTCTCGCTTTTGATTATTCTCAACTTAGACATCCATACCGGGACAACATGGACAACAGATAATGGACTCCTCTTTAATGCATAAGCATGTGACAACAATTATTATTCTCATATGAGATTGAGGATATATGTCCAAAACTGAAACTTCCACCATGAATCATGGCTTTAGTTAGCGGCCCAATGTTCTTCTCTAACAATATGCATGCTCCAACCATTAAGGTGGTAGATCTCTCTTACTTCGGACAAGACGGACATGCATAGCAACTCACATGATATTCAACAAAGAATAGTTGATGGCGTCCCCGTAAGCATGGTTATCGCACAACAAGCAACTTAATAAGAGATAAAGTGCATAAGTACATATTCAATACCACAATAGTTTTTAAGCTATTTGTCCCATGAGCTATATATTGCAAAGGTGAATGATGGAATTTTAAAGGTAGCACTCAAGCAATTTACTTTGGAATGGCGGATAAATACCATGTAGTAGGTAGGTATGGTGGACACAAATGGCATAGTGGTTGGCTCAAGTATTTTGGATGCATGAGAAGTATTCCCTCTCGATACAAGGTTTAGGCTAGCAATGTTATTTGAAACAAACACAAGGATGAACGGTACAGCAAAACTCACATAAAAGACATATTGTAAACATTATAAGACTCTACACCGTCTTCCTTGTTGTTCAAAACTCAATACTAGATGTTATCTAGACTCTAGAGAAACCAAATATGCAAACCAAATTAGCAAGCTCTAAGTGTTTCTTCATTAATGGGTGCAAAGTATATGATGTAAGAGCTTAAACATGAGCACAACAATTGCCAAGTATCAAATTATCCAAGACATTTTAGAATTACTACATGTAGTATTTTCCAATTCCAACCATATAACAATTTAACGAAGAAGAAACTTCGCCATGAATACTATGAGTAGAGCCTAAGGACATAATTGTCCATATGCTACAGCGGAGCGTGTCTCTCTCCCACAAAGTGAATGCTAGGATCCATTTTATTCAAACAAAACAAAAACAAAAACAAACCGACACTCCAAGCAAAGTGCATAAGATGTGACAGAATAAAAATATAGTTTCAGGGGAGGAACCTGATAATGTTGTCGATGAAGAAGGGGATGCCTTGGGCATCCCCAAGCTTAGACGCTTGAGTCTTCTTAGAATATGCAGGGGTGAACCACCGGGGCATCCCCAAGCATAGAGCTTTCACTCTCCTTGATCATATTGTATCATACTCCTCTCTTGATCCTTGAAAACTTTCTCCACACCAAACTCGAAACAACTCATTAGAGGGTTAGTGCACAATAAAAATTAACATGTTCAGAGGTGACACAATCATTCTTAACACTTCTGGACATTGCATAAAGCTACTGGACATTAATGGATCAAAGAAATTCATCCAACATAGCAAAAGAGGCAATGCGAAATAAAAGGCAGAATCTGTCAAAACAGAACAGTCCGTAAAGATGGATTTTATTAGGGTACCAGACTTGCTCAAATGGAAATGCCCAAATTGAATGAAAGTTGCGTACATATCTGAGGATCACTCACGTAAATTGGCTTAATTTTCTGAGTTACCTACAGAGAATTAGACCCAGATTCGTGACAGCAAAGAAATCTGTTTCTGCGCAGTAATCCAAATCTAGTATTTACTTTACTATCAAAGACTTTACTTGGCACAACAAAACATAAAACTAAGATAAGGAGAGGTTCATACAGTAGTAAACAACTTCCAAGACTCAAATATAAAACAAAAATACTGTAGTAAAAACATGGGTTGTCTCCCATAAGCGCTTTTCTTTAACGCCTTTCAGCCTAGGCGCGTAAAGTGTATATCAAGTAACATCAAGAGACGAAGCATCAACATCATAATTTGTTCTAATAATAGAATCATAAGGTAACTTCATTCTCTTTTTAGGGAAGTGTTCCATACCTTTCTTGAGAGAAAATTGATATTTAATATTACCTTCCTTCATATCAATAGTAGCACCAACGGTTCAAAGAAAAGGTCTTCCCAATATAATGGGGCAAGATGCATTGCATTCAATATCCAAGACAACAAAATCAACGGGGACAAGGTTATTGTTAACCATAATATGAACATTATCAACTTTCCCCAAAGGTTTCTTTTTAGCATTATCAGCGAGATTAACATCCAAATAACAATTCTTCAATGGTGGCAAGTCAAGCATATCATAGACTTTCTTAGGCATAACGAAATACTTGCACCAAGATCACATAAAGCATTACAATCAAAATCTTTGACTCTCATTTTAATTATGGGCTCCCAACCATCCTCTAGCTTTCTAGGAATAGAAGTTTCAAGTTTTAGTTTTTCTTCTCTAGCTTTTATGAGAGCATTTGTAATATGTTTTGTGAAAGCCAAGTTTACAGCGCTAGCATTAGGACTTTTAGCAAGTTTTTGTAAGAAATTTATAACTTCAGAGATGTGGCAATCATCAAAATCTAAATCATTACAATTTAAAGCAATGGGATTATCATCCCCAAGGTTGGAAAATTTTTCAGCAGTTTTATCACGAACGGCTTCAAGCAGCTTTTAGCAGCTTCGAGTAATTTTGCGCGCTTTGCACTAGGAGTAGAAATATTGCCAACACCAATTATTTTATCATTAATAGTAGGAGGTGCAGCAACATGTGAATCATTAACGTTGCTAGTGGTCGTAATAGTCCAAACTTTAGCTATATTTTTCTCTTTAGCTAGTTTTTCATTTTCTTCTCTATCCCACCTAGCACGCAGTTCAGCCATTAATCTTATATTCTCATTAATTCTAACTTGGATGGCATTTGCTGTAGTAACAATTTTATTTTCAATATCCCTATTAGGCATAACTTTCGATTTCAAAAGATCAACATCGTAGGCAAGACTATCAACCTTAGAAACAAGAATATCAATTTTATTGAGCTTTTCCTCAACAGATTTGTTAAAGGCAGTTTGTGTACTAATTAATTCTTTAAGCATAGCTTCAAGTCCAGGGGGTGTATTCCTATTATTGTTGTAAGAATTCCCATAAGAATTAGCATAACCGTTACCATTATTATAAGGATATGGCCTATAGTTATTACTAGAATTGTTCCGATAAGCATTGTTGTTGAAATTATTATTTTTAATGAAGTTTACATCAACATGTTCTTCTTGGGCAACCAATGAAGCTAACGCAACATTATTAGGATCAACATTAGTCCTATCATTCACAAGCATAGACATAATAGCATCAACCTTACCATTCAAGGAAGAGGATTTTTCAACAGAATTTACCTTCTTACCTTGTGGAGCTCTTTCCGTGTGCCATTCAGAGTAATTAACCATCATATTATCAAGACGCTTTGTTGCTTCACCAAGAGTGATGGACATAAAGGTACCTCCAGCAGCTGAATCCAATAAATTTCGCGAAGAAAAATTTAGTCCCGCATAGAAGGTTTGGATGATCATCCAAGTAGTCACTCCATGGGTTGGGCAATTTTTAACCAAAGATTTCATTCTTTCCCAAGCTTGAGCAACATGTTCATTATCCAATTGTTTAAAATTCATTATGCTACTCCTCAAAGATATAATTTTAGCAGGGGGATAATATCTACCAATAAAAGCATCCTTGCATTTAGTCCAGGAATCAATACTATTCTTAGGCAGAGATAGCAACCAATCTTTAGCTCTTCCTCTTAATGAGAAAGGAAACAATTTCAATTTAATAATATCACCATCTACATCTTTATACTTTTGCATTTCACACAATTCAACAAAATTATTGAGATGGGCAGCAAGCATCATCGTAACTAACACTGTAAAATTGCTCTCGCATAACAAGATTCAAGAAAGGTAGTTTAATTTCAAAGAATTCTCGCTGTAGTAGCAGGTGGAGCAATAGGTGTGCATAGGAAATCATTATTATTTGTGCTAGTGAAGTCACACAACTTAGTATTTTCAGGGGTGGCCATTTTAGCAGTAGTAAATAAAACAAACTAGATAAAGTAAATGCAAGTAAACTAATTTTTTTGTGTTTTTTGATATAGCAAACAAGACAATAACTAAAGTAAAGCTAGCAACTAATTTTTTTGTGTTTTGATATAATGCAACAAACAAAGTAGTAAATAAAATAAAGCAAGACAAAAACAAAGTAAAGAGATTGAGAAGTGGAGACTCCCCTTGCAGCGTGTCTTGATCTCCCCGGCAACGGCGCCATAAAATATGCTGGCGTGTAGTTGACGTGGGAGTTAGAAATCTTTGTGGTGTAGCTTTTTTTCAGTTCCCCGGCAACGGAGCCAGAAAATATGCTTGATGGCGTGTATTTCACACGTTCGTTGGGAACCCCAAGAGGAAGGTATGATGCGCACAGCAGCAAGTTTTCCCTCAGAAAGAAACCAAGGTTTATCGAACCAGGAGGAGCCAAGAAACACGTTGAAGGTTGATGGCGGCGGGATGTAGTGCGGCGCAACACCGGAGATTCCGGTGCCAACGTGGAACCTGCACAACACAACCAAAGTACTTTGCCCCAACGAAACAAGTGAGGTTGTCAATCTCACCGGCTTGCTGTAACAAAGGATTAACCGTATTGTGTGGAAGATGATTGTTTGCAGAGAAAACAAGTAAAACAAGTATTGCAGACAGATTTGTATTTCAAGTATTAAAGAATGGACCGGGGTCCACAGCTCACTAGAGGTGTCTCTCCCATAAGATAAAAGCATGTTGGGTGAACAAATTACGGTCGGGCAATTGCCAAATAGAGAGGGCATAACAATGCACATACATGTCATGATAAGTATAGTGAGATTTAATTGGGCATTACGACAAAGTACATAGACCGCCATCCAACCGCATCTATGCCTAAAAAGTCCACCTTCAGTGTTATCATCCGAACCCCTTCCAGTATTAAGTTGCAAAGCAACAGACAATTGCATTAAGTATGGTGCGTAATGTAATTGACAACTACATCCTTAGACATAGCATCAATGTTTTATCCCTAGTGGCAACAACACAGCACAACCTTAGAACTTTCTGTCACTGTCCTAGGTGTCAATGCAGGCATGAACCCACTATCGAGCATAAATACTCCCTCTTGGAGTTAAGAGCAAAAACTTGGCCAGAGCCTCTACTAATAACAGAGAGCATGCAAGATCATAAACAACACATATGTAATAACTTGATAATTAACATAACATGGTATTCTCTATCCATCGGATCCCGACAAACACAACATATAGCATTACAGATAGATGATCTTGATCATGTTAGGAAGCTCACAAGATCCAACAATGAAGCACAATGAGGAGAAGACAACCATCTAGCTACTGCTATGGACCCATAGTCCAGGGGTGAACTACTCACTCATCACTCCGGAGGCGACCATGGCGGTGAAGAGTCCTCCGGGAGATGAATCCCCTCTCCGGCATGGTGCCGGAGGAGATCTCCGTAATCCCCCGAGATGGGATTGGCGGCGGCGGCGTCTCTGGAAGGTTTTCCGTATCGTGGTTTTTCGCCTCAGGGGTTTCGCGACGGAGGCTTTAAGTAGGCGGAAGGGCAACGTGGGGGGCCACACGAGGGCCCCACACCACAGGTCGGTGATGGCGTGTATTTCACACGTTCGTTGGGGAACCCCAAGAGGAAGGTATGATGCGCACAACAGCAAGTTTTCCCTCAGAAAGAAACCAAGGTTTATCGAACCAGGAGGAGCCAAGAAGCACGTTGAAGGTTGATGGCGGCGGGATGTAGTGCGGCGCAACACCAGGGATTCCGGCGCCAACGTGGAACCCGCACAACACAACCAAAGTACTTTGCCCCAACGAAACAGCTGAGGTTGTCAATCTCACCGGCTTGCTGTAACAAAGGATTAACCGTATTGTGTGGAAGATGATTGTTTGCAGAGAAAACAGTAAAACAAGTATTGCAACAGATTTGTATTTCAGTATTAAAGAATGGACCGGGGTCCACAGTTCACTAGAGGTGTCTCTCCCATAAGATAAAAGCATGTTGGGTGAACAAATTACAGTCGGGCAATTGACAAATAGAGAGGGCATAACAATGCACATACATGTCATGATAAGTATAGTGAGATTTAATTGGGCATTACGACAAAGTACATAGACCGCCATCCAACCGCATCTATGCCTAAAAGTCCACCTTCAGAGTTATCGTCCGAACCCCTTCCAAGTATTAAGTTGCAAAGCAACAGACAATTGCATTAAGTATGGTGCGTAATGTAATCAACAACTACATCCTCGGACATAGCGCCAATGTTTTATCCCTAGTGGCAACAACACAACGACAACCTTAGAACTTTCGTCACTCGTCCCGTGTGTCAATGCGGCATGAACCCACTATCGAGCATAAATACTCCCTCTTGGAGTTAAGAGCAAAAACTTGGCCGAGCCTCTACTAGTAACGGAGAGCATGCAAGATCATAAACAACACATATGTAATAACTTGATAATTAACATAACATGGTATTCTCTATCCATCGGATCCCGACAAACACAACATAGAGTATTACGGATAGATGATCTTGATCATGTTAGGAAGCTCACAAGATCCAACAATGAAGCACAATGAGGAGAAGACAACCATCTAGCTACTGCTATGGACCCATAGTCCAGGGGTGAACTACTCACTCATCACTCCAAAGGCGACCATGGCGGTGTAGAGTCCTCCGGGGATGAATCCCCTCTCCGGCAGGTGCCGGAGGAGATCTCCGAATCACCCGAGATGGGATTGGCGGCGGCGTCTCAGTAAGGTTTTCCGTATCGTGGTTTTTCGCATCAGGGGTTTCGCGACGGAGGCTTTAAGTAGGCGGAATGGCAGAGTCGGAGGGCTGACGAGGGGCCCACACCATAGGGCGGCGCGGGCCCCCCCTTGGCCGCGCCGCCTTGTGGTGTCGCCACCTCGTGGCCCCACTTCGTATGCTCTTCGGTCTTCCGGAAGGTTCGTGGCAAAATAGGCCCCCGGGTCTTGATTTCGTCCAATTCCGAGAATATTTCGTTACTAGGATTTCTGAAACCAAAAACAGCGAGAAACAACGAATCGGCACTTCGGCATCTTGTTAATAGGTTAGTTCCGTAAAATGCACGAATATGACATAAAGTGTGCATAAAACATGTAGGTATCATCAATAATATGGCATAGAACATAAGAAATTATCGATACGTCGGAGACGTATCAAGCATCCCCAAGCTTAGTTCTGCTCGTCCCGAGCAGGTAAAACGATAACAAAGATAATTTCTGAAGTGACATGCCATCATAACCTTGATCATACTATTTGTAAACATATGTAATGATTGCAGCGATCAAAACAATGGTAATGACATGAGTAAACAGGTGCATCATAAAGCAAAGACTTTTCATGAATAGTACTTCAAGACAAGTATTAATAAGTCTTGCATAAGAGTTAACTCATAAAGCAATAAATCAAAGTAAAGGTATTGAAGCAACACAAAGGAAGATTAAGTTTCAGCGGTTGCTTTCAACTTGTAACATGTATATCTCATGGATAATTGTCAACATAGAGTAATATAACAAGTACAATATGCAAATATGTAGGAATCAATGCACAGTTCACACAAGTGTTTGCTTCTTGAGGTGGAGAGAGATAGGTGAACTGACTCAACATAAAAGTAAAAAAGAATGGTCCTTAAAAGAGGAAAGCATCGATTGCTATATTTGTGCTAGAACTTTTATTTTGAAAACATGAAACAATTTTTTCAACGGTAGTAATAAAGCATATGAGTTATGTAAATTATATCTTACAAGTTGCAAGCCTCATGCATAGTATACTAATAGTGCCCGCACCTTGTCCTAATTAGCTTGGACTACCGGATCTTTGCAATGCACATGTTTTAACCAAGTGTCACAATGGGGTACCTCCATGCCGCCTGTACAAAGGTCTAAGGAGAAAGCTCGCATTTTGGATTTCTCGCTTTTGATTATTCTCAACTTAGACATCCATACCGGGACAACATGGACAACAGATAATGGACTCCTCCGTAATGCATAAGCATGTGGCAACAATTATTATTCTCATATGAGATTGAGGATATATGTCCAAAACTCGAAACTTCCACCATGATTCATGGCTTTAGTTAGCGGCCCAATGTTCTTCTCTAACAATATGCATGCTCCAACCATTAAGGTGGTAGATCTCTCTTACTTCGTACAAGACGGACATGCATAGCAACTCACATGATATTCAACAAAGAATAGTTGATGGCGTCCCCGTAAACATGGTTATCGCACAACAAGCAACTTAATAAGAGATAAAGTGCATAAGTACATATTCAATACCACAATAGTTTTTAAGCTATTTGTCCCATGAGCTATATATTGTAAAGGCGAATGATGGAATTTTAAAGGTAGCACTCAAGCAATTTACTTTGGAATGGCGGATAAATACCATGTAGTAGGTAGATATGGTGGACACAAATGGCATAGTGGTTGGCTCAAGTATTTTGGATGCATGAGAAGTATTCCCTCTCGATACAAGGTTTAGGCTAGCAAGGTTATTTGAAACAAACACAAGGATGAACGGTGCAGCAAAACTCACATAAAAGACATATTGTAAACATTATAAGACTCTACACCGTCTTCCTTGTTGTTCAAAACTCAATACTAGAAATTATCTAGACTTTAGAGAGACCAATTATGCAAACCAAATTTTAGCAAGCTCTATGTATTTCTTCATTAATGGGTGCAAAGTATATGATGCAAGAGCTTAAACATGAGCACAACAATTGCCAAGTATCAAATTATCCAAGACATTTTAGAGTTACTACATGTATCATTTTCCAATTCCAACCATATAACAATTTAACGAAGAAGAAACTTCGCCATGAATACTATGAGTAGAGCCTAAGGACATACTTGTCCATATGCTACAGCGGAGCGTGTCTCTCTCCCACAAAGTGAATGCTAGGATCCATTTTATTCAAACAAAACAAAAACAAAAACAAACCGACGCTCCAAGCAAAGTGCATAAGATGTGACGGAATAAAAATATAGTTTCGGGGAGGAACCTGATAATGTTGTCGATGAAGAAGGGGATGCCTTGGGCATCCCCAAGCTTAGACGCTTGAGTCTTCTTAGAATATGCAGGGGTGAACCACCGGGGCATCCCCAAGCTTAGAGCTTTCACTCTCCTTGATCATATTGCATCATACTCCTCTCTTGATCCTTGAAAACTTCCTCCACACCAGACTCGAAACAACTCATTAGAGGGTTAGTGCATAATAAAAATTCACATGTTCAGAGGTGACACAATCATTCTTAACACTTCTGGACATTGCATAAAGCTACTGGACATTAATGGATCAAAGAAATTCATCCAACATAGCAAAAGAGGCAATGCGAAATAAAAGGCAGAATCTGTCAAAACAGAACAGTCCGTAAAGATGGATTTTATTAGGCCACCAGAATTGCTCAAATGAAAATGCTCAAATTGAATGAAAGTTGCGTACATATCTGAGGATCATGCACGTAAATTGGCTTAATTTTATGAGCTAGCTACAGGGAGGTAGACCCAGATTCGTGACAGCAAAGAAATCTGGAACTGCGCAGTAATCCAAATCTAGTACTTACTTTTCTATCAAAGACTTTACTTGGCACAACAAAACTCAAAACTAAGATAAGGAGAGGTTGCTACAGTAGTAAACAACTTCCAAGACTCAAATATAAAACAAAAATAATGTAGTAAATGATGGGGTTCGTAGCATAGAAAACAAAAAATTTCCTACCGCAAGACGAATAAATCCAAGATCCAATCTATGGAACACCCAAGATCTAATCTACAAGATCGGAGCAACGAGATTGATGTGAGACTAACCCTCGAAGATTTCCAAAGCCTACGAGATTAGATCTCGTTGTTGGTGTAGACGATCATCCCCAGTGCTGCAATCCGGCAACACTTCCGTACTCGGTCGCGCGTACGGTGTCGATGAAGCCCGTCCTCTCCCCGTTCCAGCGGGCAGCGGAGGTGTGGTAGATCCCCTCGGAATCCCAGCAGCACAACGGCGTGGTGGTGGAGGTGGAGGAGAAATTCCCCGCAGGGCTTCGCCAAGCCTGCGCAGGAAGAAGGAGGAGGGAGAGAGGGGCGGCTAGGGCTTGGGGGGATGATGTACTGCGCCCCAGCCCTCCCCTCCCTCTTATATAGGCGTGGGGGGTTGCCTTGGCCCCTCCTCCAAGCCTTTGGGTCGGCCAAAACAAGGGGGGAACTTCCCCCCAAGTTAAGTCCCTATTTTCAAGGGATTTGATCTTATCCACTTGGTACAGCCACATGGGCCTTGGGGTGGCTGGTGTGCATGGCCCATGTGGGCCTATGCGACCCCTCCGGTCCATGTTGGTCGTCCGGGATAGGTGGGCCCCACTATGGTACCCTCCGGAACCTTCTAGAACCTCCCGTACAATACCGAAAAATCCTGAACTTTTCCGGTAACCCTGAAAATGACTTCCCATATATGAATCTTATTCTCCGAACCATTCCGGACCTCCTCGTGATGTCCCGGATCCCATCCGAGGCTCCGAACAAACTTCGGTCTCCATCTCATATTCCGAATCTACTTATGCGACATCGAACCTTAAGCGCGTCACCCTACGGTTCGTGAACTATGCAGACATAGTCGAGACTCATCTCCGACCAATAACCAATAGCGGGATCTGGAGATCCATAATGGCTCCCACATATTCAACGATAACTTAGTGATCGATTGAACCATTTACATACGATGCCGATTCCCTTTGTCACGCGATATTTTACTTGTCCGAGGTTCGATCATCGGTATCTCCATACCTTGTTCAACCCCGTTACCGACAAGTACTCTTTATTCGTACCGTGGTATGTGATCTCTTATGAACCATTCATATGCTTGCAAGCTAATCAGATGACATTCCACCGAGAGGGCCCAGAGTATATCTATCCGTCATCAGGATGGACAAATCCCACTATTGATCAATATGCCTCAACTCACACTTTCCAAATACTTAATCCCATCTTTATAACCACCCATTTACGCAATGGCGTTTGATGTAATCAAAGTACCCTTCCGGTGTAAGTGATTTACATGATCTCATGGTCGAAGGACTTAGGCAACTATGTACCGAAAGCTTATAGCAAATTGAACTTAATGACTTGATCTTATGCTATGCTTATTTGGGTGTCTCGTCCATTATATCATTCAACTAATGACATAACCTTGTTATTAATAACATCCAATGTTCATGATCACGAAACCATGATCATCCATTAATCAACAAGCTAGTTATACAAGAGGCTTACTAGGGACTCCTTGTTGTTTACATAACACACATGTACCAATGTTTCGGTTGATACAATTATAGCATGGTATGCAAACATTATCATAACCACAAAGATATATTATAATAACCATTTTATTATTGCCTCT
Source organism: Lolium rigidum (assembly GCF_022539505.1). Taxonomy (NCBI): domain Eukaryota; kingdom Viridiplantae; phylum Streptophyta; class Magnoliopsida; order Poales; family Poaceae; genus Lolium; species Lolium rigidum. The sequence continues at coordinate 171,109,843 of NC_061513.1, read as the reverse complement.
TGGGCATATCACCAACAGTCTCCCACTTGCACTAGAGTCAATAATCTAGTTTACATTTGTAAAGATATAACACCTTGGCCTTCTGGTGCTTATCATGCTTTGCTCACGGGAGAGGTTTTAGTCAATGGATCTGACAAGCTCAGAAACGTATGTATTTTGCAATTCATTCGCGTCTCAACGCATCACTCATTTTCCAAATGAGTCGGCATTAATCGTATATGTTCAGTCTTCTGGTGGAACCTTAATTCCGCGGTCTGAAATAAGTCACTAATATTGTCACACACAATATAGCTTCAAAGTTCTGACACTATCGGAACTACACCAAGTTCTCAAAGAACTCCTCGACTTAACACTCTTAGTCATTGTCAAAACAATGACATATTCTGCCTTCGTTTATAGAATCCGTCACACTATTTAGAACTCTTCTAAATCTAGCAAAGACTTCTTCTAGCTCATTGCTCTACCTTTTAATCAACACTTGTCCTAATTGAGATTGAAAAATATTTTTATATGTGACCAAACTAATATCGGTGCAACACCTTACAACGATTTGTTTGTCATTACCCCATACAAAAACTATATATATATATATATATATATATATATATATATATATATATATATATATATATATATATATGGGAAATAGCCAGCTATCTAGGTGGATAGCTACGCATAGCAATCTAACCATTCAAATTTTCTATAGAGCATTCTCCACCCTACATCTAAACTGACGGCGTTACTTTTCCTCTCCGACCAAAACCCACCTCCCACCTAACTCTCTCTCTCCTAGTTGAAAACAAAACGCCGAAGCAAGCTCCAGGAGCAACACGAGCCAAACCAAATCACTGTCCTCCTCCCTCAAGCCGATGCGAAACCAGACGCTGTCGGCCGCGCGCGCCGGCTGCCGTACACACGCAGTTGCTCATGCCGCCGGCCGCGCGAAGTTGCTCCCGCCGCGGGCTCGGGCGGCGGCCCCCTCCCTCCTCTGTACCTCGGTTTGGATTTGGTTGCGTTCGCCCTTGTGCGTGGCCGCGAGGAAGGGGATGTGCCGCGACTCGTGTGCTCTATGTTTTCTTTCTTCTTTTGGCTGCCCCCGTGTTTTCTTTTTCCCAAGCCCGGAGGCTAGTAGTTCGGTTCTTATCTCCAATCATTTTCTTCGCTGGTTCAGTTTTTATTTGCTGCTATTAGGACGAGGCCATGGATATCTGTCCAAGCTGGCTTACGAGCTGAACGGCCGGGCATGGATGTTGAGGTTTGGCTGCTGCTGCATCTGCTACAGCGCGCCGCCATCTTCTTAGTCACAGCGATGCCGACATGAGGTGGCCAATGCAGTTATGGTCTGCAGATATTTTCCGATCTGGTTTTGTAGATTTTTCTGCGATCTGGATTTGTAGATTTTTCTCCGATCTGGATCTGCAGTTAATGGAGTTGGATGTCGAGCAGTGGAGGCAGTTGGAATCCTAACCTGAGATTTTGTTTTTTATTTCCATTTGTGAGGGTGGAAACGTCAAGGAGATGTCAGCTTAGTTCGTGAAATCAAGATGGCCTCCAACCATGACAAGTCAAGCGTCCGTGCCGGAGAGGCGAGGCCTACACCGAGGTGACGATCTCGATGGGATGTTCCATATGTGTTATGTCCTGAAATATTTCCATGGTTCGCTCGTTGCAGGGAGAAGGCCGGGCAGGTGACCGGCGCGACCAAGGACAAGGCGTGCCAGGCCAAGGAGCGGGCGGCTGCCGCCGTGGGGCACGCGATGGGGAAGGGGCAAGACGTCACGGAGGTCGGGAGGCAGAAGGCCGGCGAGGCTGGCAACAAGGCCGGCAACCTGTGCGGGCCAGCACCTCTCCGTTTCAGGCACCATTGCCACCACACTGATCCGTTCCCCTCAAGCTACACCTTGCGATTCATCTCTCGGATTCTTGATTTTTGGTGATGTCCGATTCTCGAGTTCACTAGTTTTTTTTGCGGTCTCTTGTTCGTGACTTTTGATTCTTTTGAATGTGGTCGGGATTATTATCTAGCGATTCTTTTGTTCCCATGAGAATTTCATGTTTGTTTTTGAACATTATTCTTGGTGGATGTCAGATCAAGCTGCAAAAAAGTTCCCAGATTTACACCGTTTTCATTTTCTTGAATTTATGAGATTGTGTGGTAATCGGGACCGTGGGTTAAATTGTTGGTTTTTCTTGTCGATTCACCGTAATGTACTGAAGGGGACTCGCGGGCCTGGTGGCCGAGGAGGTTCGTCGATGCCGGTGCGGTGGCCCCTGCTTCCCTCCCCACCACGGTCTCCTCCTGCGGGCTGCAGCTCGCTCCATGGCGCCATGGCCACCAGGGCTCCATCCCGTAGCTTATACGGGAGGCACGGGCGGGGCGTCTCATCCAATCCTTCCAGCATTTTTTCTAATCCTTTTTCAGTTCGTGGTCTTCTTTTATTTTGATTATTGTTCTGCAAAAAATTGAGGAGTGTAACCTATGTTCCCATAAAAATGGTTCTGGATTGTTGATGATGCGACTTGCGAGAGCCGCGGATTGATCGGAGGCGGAGGCGCGGCTCAGCCCTCCTACCCATGGCTCCTACCTCCTCTTTTGTGATTTTTTCTTTTCTAAACATGTGATTTTTTCCTTTCTGAACACCGTTTTCTTGCAAGTTCATTTTACAGAACACATGTGGAGTTGATTCTTAATTGATTCTGATTTTCTTGGTTGCAGGTACAAAACACCAAAATGACGAGTCGGTCTTGGGTATTACAAGATAATTAACAGACTGCTTTCTTGGACGCACGAGGACTTTTTTTTCACTAGCATAGCTCCACCATGTGCATCTTCACTTTTTTCCTTTTTTTTTCCTCTCATTTTTCTTCCAAGATGAGTTTGTACTGGTGGAATATGAATGTCTACGATTTGGTTCTCATGGTTTTAATGGTGCTTAGGTTACAGGTTCCATGAATTGTGCGTTTCTATTTTTGTTCAGACGGATAAAACAGCGAAATTAAGCTATAATTCTTCAGATTCTTTTTGTTGAGGGGTTCACAATTTTCAGATTCGAAACAGTCAAATAATTTTTTATTTCCATCTAAATTTTCGTGGTGGGCATGCATTTAGCCATAGGTGGAAGCGAGAAAACGGCGCGGCTATAGTTAATCTCCGATTTCTTCCAATTTGGATTTTGCTTGACTATTCCAGTGAATTTGGTAAATGTTGATTATGTATTGTACAGGGTGTGTTTCTGATCTATACTCCCTAGATCCCATGTTTATACTCAAGTAAATGGTAAATTTTATGAGAGAAAAAGTTATGTTAATTATATTGTAATGTTTTTATCCAGATCCCGTGTACATCCATGTTCTATTACAGAAATGTTTTCTCCGATGCTAAGCTAGCACACGGACGAATCGTTTAATCATGCGCTTGAATAATGATGGTATATCCCCACGTGCAGTATCATTACTACTAATTTACTACTGCTGTACTACGTGGACCTGCCCACTAGGAACAAAATATTCAACCGCGGGGGACACCATCTAACAAATTTTGATGTAGCCTCACTGCTGCAACTGCAAGGATAGGCTCACCTCACCCCCGTGTTTTCCCATGCATAGCTTTGGACCGTGAAGTTTGCCGTTAATCAACATGTTAAGATGGACAGGATCCAACGGTTCTAGCCCCGTGCGTAGCTATCACCCTAGTTAGAAAATCCGCGTCGATATATATATATATATATATATATATATATATATATATATATATATATATATATATATATATATAGGATAAATACTTCCTACTCCTGGGTGTAACTACACCCATCTCTCATATACGATCATATAAAAGTATATATGATACTTTATCAATTTGAGTATGTTCGTATATTGTATCTAAGATACTCCATACCAACTTTGGTGAAAAAAAAATTAAATACACCCATAGTTGTGCATTATATATACAAAATACATGCATATTTATACGTAAAGAAATAGTGTACGTAAAAAAGTGTACATACTACCTACAAAGTAGTATATATACTACCAAAATATTCTTATATACTTCATACTACATATATATACTCTTCAGTATGATAGATACTACCTAGATTATGTGAAACACACGTGGGAGTAACTACACCCAGGTGTAGCATAAATATGTCCTATATATATATATATATATATATATATATATATATATCCTTGGTTCTTCTAAAGTACTCAGGGATATTCTTACTGTTGTCCAATGATCATCACATGAATCATTCTGGTATATGCTCCTAACCTTTTAGAGCACCGGACATCTGACTTTGTACATATTATTCGTGATCTAAAGTCACTCATGTGTTTTTACTCATTGAGTGTCAGATACACTCAAGTGTTGTTAAAACTTCACATGACAAGAACATTTTTCTTAATATTTCTACATTGAACTACTTCAATATCCATTCTATGTACTTTGACTTAAACTTATTATGTGTTTCAATCTATCTTCATAGATCTTGACACTAAATATATTTCAGTCCATATCCTTTCATTGAAGTTAATTCTCAATGAAACCTTTTTAATCAATTATATAATTACATTATTTGTAATCAACGATATGTCATCCACATAAAGTATTACAAATATGTCTCAGCGCTCCCACTTAATTTCTTGCAAATGCAAGCATCTTCATCGTTTCTGATGAAACCAAAAACTCTTTGACTATTTCATCCGGTGAAGATTCCAACTCCGCGATACTCACTTCATCCAATTGAAGTTTGTATATCTATCTAGTATTCCACGGACTAGCAAAAACTCTTGGTTGTATCTTGTATACATCCTTCATACACACTTCTGGTAAGGAATGTATTTCTGCCATCCTACTATCATATCTCATAAAAGAAATATGTAGCGATTACTAGAATAATCCACATATACTTTAAGCATTGCCACGGAAGATCTAATCTTATCGTAGCCAACTCTTTAAACTTTGTCGTAAACAACTTTTCGATAAGTCAAGCTTCTTTAAGGATATTCCATCCAAGTCCATCTATTTTATAGATCCATTTACTTTCAAAAAGTATTCATCTATCTTGGATTTCATGGTGCATAGCCATTTATCGGAGTCAGGGCCCATCATAACTTCTTTGTTTGCAGTTGGTTTATCATTGTTCAAAAACAATCCTTTGTCCACAAATCATTTATTTGATCACAAAGTAAACCATACCTACAAGGTTCAATATGTACTTTGATCTCCATGGCTAAAACACTTTGTAGTCATGGGAGCCATGATCGTCGTGGCCGCTTTCCGGAACCATTTCCGATGCTGCGCTACTCTGATCATTATGCTCAGGTTCATAAACCTTATCAAGTTCTATTGTCCTCCCACTCAAAAACTTCGGTAGAAAACAATTTCTTGGAAATAAGCAAGTAACATTAACAAACACTTTTGTCTTTTACTTCATAGTGGGAAGAATTCCCAATCCATTCTCTTGGGATAACCAACAAAGACATTCATCCGGTTTTGGTTGTAAACTCATTTACTTATGCTATGCATACCAAAATTTAAGAAAGGACTATTTAGGGTCCATACCCATGCCATAACTCGTATGGTGTCATTTCAACGGATCACGATGATGCAATATTCAGTGTAAAAGCGGTAATCTCTAAAGCATAATCCACAAAAATATAATGGCGTTATTTTATATTATCTCATCATTAATCCAACAAGGTTTGGATACGTCTCTCGGATACTCCATCATCACTATGATACTCCAAGAAACGTGAGGTTGTAGAACGATTTCGTAACTCTCTTAGATGTTCGCTAAAACTCGTAATTCAAATATTTCCACCATGATCCAATCATAGATATTTGACTTTTCTATTACGATAATTTCTACTTCATGCTGAAATTTATTTGAATCCATTCAAATATTTCAAACTTCTTCCTTATCGAATATATCCACATATATATACTCAATTCATTGTTGGAAGTTTTCATGAAGTAGAAGAATCTCCCGCACACAACTATGCCCGGTGAACCATATACATCACTATGTATGTTTCCACTAAGTTAGTTGCCCGTTCAACTCTTGGCCTATGAACGGTATTTAAGTCATTTCCTTTTAGAAAATATTTGCAAGCGCCAAATGATTCAAAAATCATATGACTCCAAAATTCCATTCAAATGGAGTTCCTTCATGCGTTCCTTTCTAACATGACCTAAATGGCGGTTCCACTAATGAGTGGAATTCAAATCATTTGCCTTATGGCATTTAGCGTCAGTGTTATGTATGTGTGTTTCACCATTAAGATTTATAATAACTTATACATCGTACATGGAGCAATGTCATAATTTGAACAACTCATTGTTTTCATTTGACCAGAGAAAAATAACAATTTATTAAGTTCTTTATTATAAACTCTAAGGGCTAGGTAGAATGCCAACGACAGACATAATAACACTTTATTATGTTCCAGACGTGCATTATTACCATATTCCTTATCGGTCACTTAGGACATCGTATTCTTGTATTGCGTTGCATTGTATGACATCTCATACCAACCAATCTGGTACAAATACCCAAGAATTTTATTATGTGACCAAACAAGGAATACATCCATAACATGTATATCATCTATATACACCTGAGCTAGACTTTCTAGTCTTTTCCTTTCTTTCTGCCAAAATATCTTTTGTAGTCTCTCTTTTAGCTTTCCCCATTCTCAGAAAACACTTCACCTTCAATAACTTTTAGGTCCATTGGTCAAATACCAATAACCTTGAGGTTCTTACTTTGAAGTTGATCATCACATGACAAGTGTTCCAGATTTCAATGTTAGTAACCTTTTAATGTGATGAACAATTTCACTCATAATTTTATCCATCAAATCATGACGACTTTCCGAGACCATGTATGTACATGCTAGTCTCGTAAAGTTTAACCTTAGTATTCGCATGTGCAAATCTGGCTTACACCCGTTGTATGCACACGTAGAATCTATAACACCCGATCATCACGTGATGCTTCGAAACGATGAGTCTTAGCAACGGTGCATACTAAGGACGATCACTTCATGGATATGCGAATATCGTTAGTGCCCAACTTAGTTGGAGGATTGGGACGCCTGACGTCTTCAACCTTCGTACATTCCCATAAAACTTATGAGTTTATGTAGTCTCACTAGATTATATTCTATCATCTTGCAATAAGGTCTTAGATATCACATATATCTCATACCTCGCTTATTTCTGAAAACAAAATTTTCAGCTCCTTACTTTTCAAACGGATTTGAACTTCAAGTTTCACGGAGACAAGATGATTTGGTACTAATTGAAACCATGCTCTTTGAATCATCAATGTGAGGTTTACTAAAAGTTTGCATTAGGACTTAATCATATCTTGATTCTTCAACAATACGGTACCAGTCCGTAAAGTTACTTGTCAGATTTAACAGTATTTCTATCTCAATTACAAGACTAGCGCATGGTAGAAAACGGATGCCAATTCTACAAACTTTAATTCAAAATACTATTCAGACTATGTTCATGATAATTAGTTCATGTTTTAATCTAATTACTAATGAACTCCCACTTAATACAACATCCCTCATGGTTGTTAAGTGGCACACGATCCATATCCACTACACCAAAACCGATCATCACGTGAGATGATGTAGCTTCAATGGTGAACATCAACATGTTGATCATATCATCCATATGACTCGTGTTCAACCTTTCGGTTTCCTCGTGTTCCGAGGCCATGTCCGTACATGCTAGGCTCGCCAAGCAAACCCAAGTATTCCGCGTGTGCAAACATGGCTTACACCCGTTGTATGTGAACGTAGAATCTATCACATCCGATCATCACGAGATGCTTCAAAACGATGAACTGTAGCAACGGTGCATACGAGGGGAGAACACTTTATTATCTTGATATTAATGTGAGGGATCATCTTATAATGCTACCGTCGCGATCTAAGCAAGATAAGATGCATAAAGGATTAACATCACATGCAATTCATAATATGTGATATGATATGGCCTTTCTTCTTGTGCTTTTGATCTCCATCTCCAAAGCACACGAGCATGATCTCCATCATCACCAGGATTGCACCAAGGTCCATGGCACCGCTTCATGGTTGTCCATCACTTATAGCTACTATAACAACTACTTGAAATAAAGCTATTACATGATGAATAGACACGCAGGTCTTAACAAATTTAAAGACAACCATTAGGCTCCTGCCGGTTGCCATAATACAATAATGAACATCTCATACATCAAATATAATCATCATCACATCACGGCCATATCACATCACCAAACCCTGCAAAAACAAGTTAGCCGCCTCTAATTTGGTTTGCATATTTTACGTGGTTTAGGGTTTTCGAGTAAGATCCAATCTACCTACGAACATGAACCACAACTGTGATACTAGTGTTGTCAATAGAAAGAGTAAATTGGATCTTCACTATGGTGGGAGAGACAGACACCCGCAAAGCCACTTATGCAATACAAGTTGCATGTCAAGCGTGGAGCAAGTCTCATGAGACGCGGTCATGTAAAGTTAGCCCGGGCCGCTTCATCCCACCATCCCGCAAGATGCAAAGTACACAAACTAAACCAACAAAAGCATCAACGCCCACAAAACCATTGTGTTCTACTCGTGCAACAGATCTATGCATAGACATGGCTCTGATACCACTGATGGGGTTCGTAGCATAGAAAACAAAATTTTTCCTACCGCAAGACGAATAAATCCAAGATCCAATCTATGGAACACCCAAGATCTAATCTACAAGATCGGAGCAACGAGATTGATGTGAGACTAACCCTCGAAGATTTCCAAAGCCTACGAGATTAGATCTCGTTGTTGGTGTAGACGATCATCCCCAGTGCTGCAATCCGGCAACACTTCCGTACTCGGTCGCGCGTACGGTGTCGATGAAGCCCGTCCTCTCCCCGTTCCAGCGGGCAGCGGAGGTGTGGTAGATCCCCCGGGAATCCCAGCAGCACAACGGCGTGGTGGTGGAGGTGGAGGAGAAATTCCTGCAGGGCTTCGCCAAGCTCGCGCGAGAAGAAGGAGGAGGGAGAGAGGGGCGGCTAGGGCTTGGGGGGATGATGTACTGCGCTCCAGCCCTCCCCTCCCTCTTATATAGGCGTGGGGGGGCTGCCTTGGCCCCTCCTCCAAGCCTTTGGGTCGGCCAAAACAAGGGGGGAACTTCCCCCCAAGTTAAGTCCCTATTTTCAAGGGATTTGATCTTATCCACTTGGTACAGCCACATGGGCCTTGGGGTGGCTGGTGTGCATGGCCCATGTGGGCCTATGCGACCCCTCCGGTCCATGTTGGTCGTCCGGGATAGGTGGGCCCCACTATGGTACCCTCCGGAACCTTCTAGAACCTCCGGTACAATACCGAAAAATCCTGAACTTTTCCGGTAACCCTGAAAATGACTTCCCATATATGAATCTTATTCTCCGGACCATTCCGGACCTCCTCGTGATTTCCCGGATCCCATCCGAGATTCCGAACAAACTTCGGTCTCCATCTCATATTCCGAATCTACTTATGCGACATCGAACCTTAAGCGCGTCACCCTACGGTTCGTGAACTATGCAGACATAGTCGAGACTCATCTCCGACCAATAACCAATAGCGGGATCTGGAGATCCATAATGGCTCCCACATATTCAACGATAACTTAGTGATCGATTGAACCATTTACATACGATGCCGATTCCCTTTGTCACGCGATATTTTACTTGTCCGAGGTTCGATCATCGGTATCTCCATACCTTGTTCAACCCCGTTACCGACAAGTACTCTTTATTCGTACCGTGGTATGTGATCTCTTATGAACCATTCATATGCTTGCAAGCTAATCAGATGACATTCCACCGAGAGGGCCCAGAGTATATCTATCCGTCATCAGGATGGACAAATCCCACTATTGATCAATATGCCTCAACTCACACTTTCCAAATACTTAATCCCATCTTTATAACCACCCATTTACGCAATGGCGTTTGATGTAATCAAAGTACCCTTCCGGTGTAAGTGATTTACATGATCTCATGGTCGAAGGACTTAGGCAACTATGTACCGAAAGCTTATAGCAAATTGAACTTAATGACTTGATCTTATGCTATGCTTATTTGGGTGTCTCGTCCATTATATCATTCAACTAATGACATAACCTTGTTATTAATAACATCCAATGTTCATGATCACGAAACCATGATCATCCATTAATCAACAAGCTAGTTATACAAGAGGCTTACTAGGGACTCCTTGTTGTTTACATAACACACATGTACCAATGTTTCGGTTGATACAATTATAGCATGGTATGCAAACATTATCATAACCACAAAGATATATTATAATAACCATTTTATTATTGCCTCTTGGGCATATCTCCAACAGTAAAAACATGGGTTGTCTCCCATAAGCGCTTTTCTTTAACGCCTTTCAGCTAGGCGCAGAAAGTGTAACTCAAGTAACATCAAGAGACGAAGCATCAACATCATAATTTGTTCTAATAATAGAATCATAAGGTAACTTCATTCTCTTTCTAGGGAAGTGTTCCATACCTTTCTTGAGAGGAAATTGATATTTAATATTACCTTCCTTCATATCAATAGTAGCACCAACGGTTCGAAGAAAAGGTCTTCCCAATATAATGGGGCAAGATGCATTGCATTCAATATCCAAGACAACAAAATCAACGGGGACAAGGTTATTGTTAACCATAATATGAACATTATCAACTCTCCCCAAAGGTTTCTTTTTAGCATTATCGGCGAGATTAACATCCAAATAACAATTTTTCAATGGTGGCAAGTCAAGCATATCATAGACTTTTTTAGGCATAACAGAAATACTTGCACCAAGATCACATAAAGCATTACAATCAAAATCTTTGACTCTCATTTTAATGATGGGCTCCCAACCATCCTCTAGCTTTCTAGGAATAGAAGTTTCAAGTTTTAGTTTCTCTTCTCTAGCTTTTATGAGAGCATTTGTAATATGTTTTGTGAAAGCCAAGTTTATAGCACTAGCATTAGGATTTTTAGCAAGTTTTTGTAAGAACTTTATAACTTCAGAGATGTGGAAATCATCAAAATCTAAAGAAATGGGATTATCATCCCCAAGGTTGGAAAAAATTTCAGCAGTTTTTTTATCACAGGCAGTTTCAGCAGTTTTAGCAGTTTCAGGTAATTTTGCGCGCTTTGCACTAGGAGTAGAAGCATTGCCAACACCAATTATTTTACCATTGATAGTAGGAGGTGCAGCAACATATGAATCATTAGCATTGCTAGTGGTGGTAATAGTCCAAACTTTAGCTACATTTTCCTTTTTAGCTAGTTTTTCATTTTCTTCTCTATCCCACCTAGCACGCAGCTCAGCCATTAATCTTATATTCTCATTAATTCTAACTTGGATGGCATTTGCTGTAGTAACAATTTTATTTTCAATATCCCTATTAGGCATAACTTTCGATTTCAAAATATCAACATCAAAGGCAAGACTATCAACTCTAGAAGCAAGAATATCAATTTTATTGAGCTTTTCCTCAACAGATTTGTTAAAGGCAGTTTGTGTACTAATAAATTCTTTAAGCATAGCTTCAAGTCCAGGGGGTGTATTCCTATTATTGTTGTAAGAATTCCCATAAGAATTAGCATAACCATTACCATTATTATAAGGATATGGCCTATAGTTATTACTAGAATTGTTCCGATAAGCATTGTTGTTGAAATTATTATTTTTAATGAAGTTTACATCAACATGTTTTTCTTGAGCAACCAATGAATCTAATGGAACATTATTAGGATCAACATTAGTCCTATCATTCGCAAGCATAGACATAATAGCATCAACCTTATCATTCAAGGAAGAGGATTCTTCAACAGAATTTACCTTCTTACCTTGTGGAGCTCTTTCCGTGTGCCATTCAGAATAATTAATCATCATATTATCAAGAAGCTTTGTTGCTTCACCAAGAGTGATGGACATAAAGGTACCTCCAGCAGACTGAATCCAATAAATTCCGCGAAGAAAAATTTAGTCCCGCATAGAAAGTTTGGATGATCATCCAAGTAGTCGATCCATGGGTTGGGCAATTTTTAACCAAAGATTTCATTCTTTCCCAAGATTGAGCAACATGTTCATTATCCAATTGTTTAAAATTCATTATGCTACTCCTCAAAGATATAATTTTAGTAGGGGGATAATATCTACCAATAAAAGCATCCTTGCATTTAGTCCAGGAATCAATACTATTCTTAGGCAGAGATAGCAACCAATCTTTAGCTCTTCCTCTTAATGAGAAAGGAAACAATTTTAATTTTATAATGTCACCATCTACATCTTTATACTTTTGCATTTCACACAATTCAACAAAATTATTGAGATGGGCAGCAAGCATCATCGAACCAACACTGTGAAAATTGCTCTCGCATAACAAGATTAAGTAAAGCAGGTTTAATTTCAAAGAATTCTGCTGTAGTACAGGTGGAGCAATAGGTGTGCATAAGAAATCATTATTATTTGTGCTAGTGAAGTCACACAACTTAGTATTTTCAGGGGTAGCCATTTTAGCAGTAGTAAATAAAGCAAACTAGATAAAGTAAATGCAAGTAAACTAATTTTTTTGTGTTTTTGATATAGAGTGCAAGACAGTAAATAAAGTAAAGCTAGCAACTAATTTTTTTTGTGTTTTGATATAAGTGCAGCAAACAAAGTAGTAAATAAAGCAAGACAAAAACAAAGTAAAGAGGTTGAGAAGTGGAGACTCCCCTTGCAGCGTGTCTTGATCTCCCCGGCAACGGCGCCAGAAAAAGAGCTTGATGGCGTGTATTTCACACGTTCGTTGGGGAACCCCAAGAGGAAGGTATGATGCGCACAGCAGCAAGTTTTCCCTCGTAAAGAAACCAAGGTTTATCGAACCAGGAGGAGCCAAGAAGCACGTTGAAGGTTGATGGCGGCGGGATGTAGTGCGGCGCAACACCAGGGATTCCGGCGCCAACATGGAACCCGCACAACACAACCAAAGTACTTTGCCCCAACGAAACAGCTGAGGTTGTCAATCTCACCGGCTTGTCGTAACAAAGGATTAACCGTATTTTGTGGAAGATGATTGTTTGCAGAGAAAACAAGAAACAAGTATTGCAAGCAGATTTGTATTTCGAGTATTAAAGAATGGACCGGGGTCCACAGCTCACTAGAGGTGTCTCTCCCATAAGATAAAAGCATGTTGGGTGAACAAATTACAGTCGGGCAATTGACAAATAGAGAGGGCATAACAATGCACATACATGTCATGATAAGTATAGTGAGATTTAATTGGGCATTACGACAAAGTACATAGACCGCCATCCAACCGCATCTATGCCTAAAAAGTCCACCTTCGAGTTATCGTCCGAACCCCTTCCAAGCATTAAGTTGCAAAGCAACGAGACAATTGCATTAAGTATGGTGCGTAATGTAATCAACAACTACATCCTCGGACATAGCGCCAATGTTTTATCCCTAGTGGCAACAACACAAGCACAACCTTAGAACTTTCATCACTCGTCCTGGTGTCAATGCGGGCATGAACCCACTATCGAGCATAAATACTCCCTCTTGGAGTTAAGAGCAAAAACTTGGCCGAGCCTCTACTAGTAACGGAGAGCATGCAAGATCATAAACAACACATATGTAATAACTTGATAATTAAAATAACATGGTATTCTCTATCCATCGGATCCCGACAAACACAACATAGAGTATTACGGATAGATGATCTTGATCATGTTAGGCAGCTCACAAGATCCAACAATGAAGCACAATGAGGAGAAGACAACCATCTAGCTACTGCTATGGACCCATAGTCCAGGGGTGAACTACTCACTCATCACTCCGGAGGCGACCATGGCGGTGTAGAGTCCTCCGGGAGATGAATCCCCTCTCCGGCGAGGTGCCGGAGGAGATCTCCGTAATCCCCCGAGATGGGATTGGCGGCGGCGGCGTCTCGCAAGGTTTTCCGTATCGTGGTTTTTCGCATCGGGGTTTCGCGACGGAGGCTTTAAGTAGGCGGAAGGGCGAGTCGGAGGGCTGACGAGGGCCCACACCATAGGCGGCGCGGGCCCCCTTGGCTGCGCCGCCTTGTGGTGTCGCCACCTCGTGGCCCCACTTCGTATGCTCTTCGGTCTTCCGGAAGGTTCGTGGCAAAATAGGCCCCCGGGTCTTGATTTCGTCCAATTCCGAGAATATTTCGTTACTAGGATTTCTGAAACCAAAAACAGCGAAAACAGACAATCGGCACTTCGGCATCTTGTTAATAGGTTAGTTCCAGAAAATGCACGAATATGACATAAAGTGTGCATAAAACATGTAGGTATCATCAATAATATGGCATAGAACATAAGAAATTATCGATACGTCGGAGACGTATCAGTCGGCGCGGCCAAGACCTGGGCCGCGCCGCCCTATGGTGGCGGCCCCTCGTGGCCCCACTTCGACTCCTCTTCGGTCTTCCGGAAGCTTCGTGGCAAAATAGGACCCTGGGTCTTGATTTCGTCCAATTCCGAGAATATTTCGTTACTAGGATTTCGAAACCAAAAACAGCGAAAACAACAGAATCGGCTCTTCGGCATCTTGTTAATAGGTTAGTTCTAGAAAATGCACGAATATGACATAAAGTGTGCATAAAACATGTAGGTATCATCAATAATATGGCATGGAACATAAGAAATTATCGATACGTCGGAGACGTATCACCGAGCTCATAGGATTTAGTGTTCACCAAGAGATATCCGACATCATGTGCATCTTCGCCTACAACATTCCAACATACTATACCTATGAGTATCTTCACATAGGTGAAGATACGACGATGGAATCCATCCATCATTTTTGCAAAGTTATGATGCGTGTGTATGGGCCGATGTATCTTCGAGCTCCCAACGAAGAAGATATCGTTAGATTAATGGCCGAGAACGAACGTCGAGGTTGGCCGGGTATGCTAGATAGCATTGATTGCATGCATTGGGCATGGAAGAATTGTCCAAATGCTTGGCAAGGCTTGTACTGTGGCAGCAGCAAAGAACCAACGATCGTGCTTGAGGTTCACATGATCTTTGGATTTGTCACAGTTTTTTGGTTTGTCAGGTTCTCTCAATGATATAAATGTTGCATAGATCCCATCTTCTTACCCATCTAGCTAAAGGTGATGCCCCAGCTTATAACTACACCGTTAACGGAAGGGAGTACACAATGGGGTACTACCTTGCCGATTGTATACATCCAGATTGGGTCACATTTGTGAACACCTTCAGGCCGCCAGGAACAGTGCTGAAGGCGAGTTTGCAAAAGCACAAGAGGCAACTCGAAAAGATATTGAGGGGGCTTTTAGTGTTTTGCAAGCTAGATTTGCAATAGTCCGAGGTTCAGCCTGATTTTGGGATATGGATACCCTCAAGGACATGGTGACCACTTGTGTTATTCTACACAATATGATCATCGAGGATGAGAGGGGTTTAAACTTATTATTTTTCTTTGATAATGTTGGCACCCGGGTTAAACCAGCTAGAAATCCAAATAATGCTGTGGCATTTGTTGAAACATGCCATCAGATTGAGAATGATAAGTCAGCAGAACAGTTTCAGCAAGATCTCATTCAACATCATTAGCAGAGGCACGATAATTAGGATTTATTTCTATTTTCAACCATTTGTTATTTGTTGAATTGTTGTTGTATCATTTGATTCATAATGTAATTCGGATTATTGTTTCTATTGTATGATAATAAACATTTGTTGTAATTAGGATTATTATTGTATTGTATATGACACTAAAATATTTATTGTACCAATTGATTGTGATATTTGCAAAACCTTGTATTACGGTTTTGTTTGCGAGCTGACAAAAGGGCGCATAATCTACACGCGCCAAATGTGACCCGCATATGTTTTTATACGGGCCGCATGTTGGGCGATGTTTTTTCAGCCCGCAAAACGTGTTTAGGGTGGCTTAGAAACGCGTATTTAGGGTTTGGGTATCTGCAAAGCTCTAAAGAGAGAGTCCGCTGTAGTCCCTTCTGTTTTCACCATGGCTAGTGGCCGCCAGCGCCGCCGGCGAGGGGGAAATCAAGCACCCGCCACAGGCATAGGCTCCCTCAACGACGACATCCTGCTGGAGATCTTCGTCCGCCTCCCCTCCCTCGCGACGCTTGTCCGCGCCGCCCTCACCTGCCGAGCGTGGCGCAGCGCTGTGGCATCTTCACCGTCCTTCCGCCGGCGCTTTCGCGCTCTGCGCCCCGCGCCCTTACTCGGCGTCTTCACCTACCTCCACGCCTCGGCGCCCCTCCCGGTCTTCGCCCCTACGTACTGCCGCGACCGGGACGTCCTCGCGGCCGTCCGCAGCGGCGACTTCTTCCTCACCTCCCTCTTGGACGGCAGCTGGCACGTCGACTGCTGTCACGACGGCTACCTCGTACTGGCCAACACGCAGTCTGCCCAACTCGCCATGGTCAACCCTTTGGCCCGATACAGCCCTGACTACATCGCGCTCCCTGATATGGGCGCGGGCACTCCGGAGATTCTCTTCCTCGGCATGTTTTTGCTTTCATCTGAGGAAGACCCGATGTCTTTCCGAGTGCTCTGGGTTTGCTACGACGCGTGCAGGGTGCGCGCGGCCGTGTTCTCGTCGGATACCTGGGACTGGCGTGTTCATCCATGGGAGGGAGTACCTGACAGGACACTGCCACATGACGGCGACAAATACTGGCTTCGTTCTGGGAATCTAGTCGACGGGACCGTGTACTGGCTTTGCGAAAACATGGAGTACTTGCTCACTCTGGACACGGAGACGATGGAGTTCTCCGTTTCCGAGCTCCCGCCGTGTTTGAAGGGTCGGCCGCATTGCAGCGTTATCATCGGCGGGACCAAGGGTGGCGCGCCTCGCATCGTATATGACACTGGAAACAACATTCAAGTTCTGATGCCTGGAGGCGACGAGAAGGGTATTGACGGGTGGGAGCTAGACCGGGTCTATCACAAGGACGACCCTGGTATGTTTTATATGGTGGCCAGTAAAGATGGCTTTGTGTATTTGGCCTCAGTGGAGATGGTGTATTCACTCTGCTTGGAAACATTGCACCTGGAGAAACTGGCTCCGAGGACATTCGGTGCCAACTATATCTCTTCTTCCTACTTCATGGCATGGCCTCCTTCGTTGGTAGGAAACTATGGGAGATTTGCAGTGCTCGAAGATGATCCTTGCCACCCGTGATCCTTGCAATGCATTAGGTTTCCAGGGTGAGTAGCTCTTCAAAACCTTTCTGGTTAATCTGTGTAGAATTTGTCTTTCATGTTCTCTTCACTTGAGGAGACCAAGAAAGTGAGAAGCTACAGACAACAGCTACGAAGGACTTCAATGTAGCTTTAGTTTTAGCAAGGGTCTAGTTTTATCAAGCTAGACACGACAACTGCAGAGGGAACCGAGAACGTCTGTGAAGCGTGGATGTCATGGCAAATAATAGACACTTTGAAGAAAAAGTATGGCAAATCATAAAATATATTTTGTTCATTTCTCTTGTAACATATGATGACTGACAGAGTCATGGGTAGTAAAGTATCTTTCTTTCCAAAGAAGAAGAAGCCCCCGCTAGTCGGATTTTCGTTTTACGGCTCGCTGTATACGTTGTAGGCCAAGTCTTTGTTCGACTGCTCCACACAACACAGCGGAGGCTTTTTTGGCACTAGAGTTTTCATGAAAATTAGAAGGCATAATACTCTAAAATATTAGTAGGTGATCCTCAATCTATTTAATAGGGGTAGAGTATTGGGGATTGAAAAAATACATTAAGATTTAAGAAAAAAATAGGGATAAACGAAAATTAAACTCACTCAATACTACCAAACATGTTTTTAGAAGTAACTGAAGATTTAAAGTTTGTTGGAGATTAATCCCCACGAAAACTCTAGTACGGCCTGAAGAAGTGCAAGAAGCCAGCATCAAATTAGAAGACGGACCGCGCTCTGCATTCCGGCCACCGAGCAATGTCTACTCTCACTGTCACAGTGTCACTGTAGTTAGAAATAAAATATAATACGGAGAACATAAAACCAACAGTCCATCAAATTGACTGGAAAGACACTACGAAAACATGAAAGGAACAGAGATGGTCATATCATTTTAGGTGCAAACAAAAAAAATTCAAGCAAGAGTTGAGCTGGGTTAGAGCATCTCCAGTCGCGTCCCCCAAACCGTCCCCCAAACCGCGCCGGATCGAGCGTTTGGGGGACGTGTTTTGTTCGTGCCGCGTTTGGGGGACGTCGCTCCCCAGCCGCGTCCCCCAAACGCCGCCTCCAAATGAATATTTCTGCACGAAAATAAAGGTTTTCATTCAATTTTGATTATATATTACGTTTGAATGCAAACGGCTAGATTTCATCTAAACCTAGACTACTGACCGCCCGGCGGCGCGTTCGACGGCCCCGCCCCATCGTCGCCTCCCCTACGCCGCAGCTCCTCCTGCGCGCGCCTCCTCTCCTTGCGTTCGGCGGTGGCCAGACGGTGCCGCTCCCGCCGCGCGTCCTCCGCCGTCCCCTGTTGCGCCGCCTGGAGGGAGAGCTCGATGGCGCGACGAATATGCGCCTCTTCGCGGGCACGGGCGTCGTCCTGGAGCTTCTTCTCCGACTCGAAGGACTCGACGAGGGCGCGTTGCTGATCGGACGTCTCGTCCGGGTGCGGCCCGTCGTCGTCGGACCAGTCGAACTCGTCGTCGTCGTCCTCCACCTCGGTCTCCTCCGCCTCGGCCTCGTCCTCCTCCATTGGTGCCTCCTCCTCCACGTCTGTTGGCGCCTCCATCATCGTCGCCGCAAACGCGTCGGCCTCCGCCGCCAACTGCTCCGCCCGCCTCCCCATAGCGCCGTCGGCCGCCGCCTCCCGCCGCCGACGCTCCTCCGCCGTCACTCGCTGCCGGAGCTCGATCGACTCACGCCGCCGGCGCTCGATCGAGTCACGCCGTTCACGGAACAGCGCCGCCGCTCATCGCGCCGGCGCCGGCGCTCGTCAGCCCATCGCTGCTCCATCTCCTCCCGGTACCGGCGCCGTCACGCCTCTTGTCCCGTCGAGGCATCGAACGCCGCAACGGTGTCGCACCGCCGCTCCTCGCCACGCCGCCGCCGCCGCGGCCTCCTCAGCTGCGGAGGCAGGGCGGAGAACGCCGCTAGATTCGCCGCCTGCTGCGCCTCACGCCGCTAGCGGGCCTCCTCCTCGAGTGCCTCCTCTAGTGCCGCACGCCGCTGCCGGGCTGGAAGTGGAGGAGACGGCGGTGGAGGGAAGTGGCCATCGCCGGGGCGGTTCGCCATTGCCACTGGTGATGGAGGAGACGGCTGTGGAGCGACGAGGGCTGTGTTTGTTGCCGGCGGGGTGTGGTGGCTACCATTGATGAGCCGGAAGACCTTTTATAGACGCCGGCGTCGGGAAGAAAGCGCGGGAACGGACGAGAAGAGGCGGGAAGATCGCGCGGGAACGGGCGGTGGCGTGCGAACGCCCGCGACGCGTGGAGGCTGCGCAGCGACCGACGAGACGTCTCGCCCGCCCTCCGTCGCCATTAAGGCAAAGATGCCGCCGTGTGTCACCGCGCGCGAATAACTTCCGTCGCGAGGTAGGCGACGGTTAGGTTAAAATTAACCGTGCCGCCGACGCGTCGGCCCCGCCACTCCCCGCCTCGCTTCGTTGTGTCTGGCGTGCCCGATGCGTCCCCTATGGGACGGGGACGGGCTCGGGGCGCCGGACACCGTATCGGGCCGCGCCAGACAAAAATGGGCTTTGGAGGACGCAGCTGGAACGCATTTTCTGTCCGGCGCGTCCCAAATTCCTTTGCGGGACGGTTTGAGGGACGCGGCTGGAGATGCTCTTATTCTCAGAGCCCAAAAGAAGAAACTGCACACCTTTCAGTCCTGTGTTGAAAGCTACAGCTAATCAGTTGTCTGTTCTTTCATAGCTACCTTTTTCTTTCTTCTTTGTTTTTCTGCAACTCGTCTGATAAAACCAATAAATAAATACACAGCAGAGTCCTGCTATTTCCTCAAGAAAAAAATGGAACAGAAAAAAAAGAATTGCTTTCATCATTATTCAGTGCATGAAGGACAATTTTCTCTTCTTATGTTGCAATGGCAGGGATCATGCCCCGCTCGCCGGTTTAGCAAAAAAAAAAAAAAAACTTTCATTATTTAGCGCATGAACAGCACAAGACAACTGGTCAATAGAGTATGACAGGAAAACAGCGAGAGGCACCGGGCAAAACAAGAAAGAAAATCATTGACAGCCTGAACAATCACCCTAAGAAACTTTGCTACTCCCTCCGGTTCATATTAATTGACTCTAATATGGATGTATCTAGACACATTTTAGTTCTAGATACATCTATATTGAAGTCAATTAATATGAATCGGAGGGAGTAGTTAACTAACATCAAATTGGCTGCAACCATTTAATAATGGAAATGACAGCAAGCAAACCTTTCTTGTTTATATAACAAATTATCCTCAAGAATTATGTGCTATCCTGTAACCGTATCAGTCAAAACATAAGCAGTTCACTTAAGACCTACTGCTTGCAGGACATACTTATCCAGTGTCAACCCTTGAGTGCTGAGTAAGACGTGAAATGGGGATATGAAAACAATAGAAAGATGTGCAAGTGACGTGCATGTTCTTAACAATGGAGCGAGAAAGCCCAGTGTATCAGATATTCTCTATATGTAGAGGAGATCAATGGTTACATAAGAATGGTGTGTCCCATGCCTTCTATCTCAGCCACCATCTTTGGGCTGCGGAAATGGGCGTGTTAAGGAATGGAGCATAGCGATGAATGTGCGGGTTTACAGCCCGGCTAATTCTTGCCCACACACTCTGGTGATAACCCGATGTTACAGGA
Source organism: Lolium rigidum (assembly GCF_022539505.1). Taxonomy (NCBI): domain Eukaryota; kingdom Viridiplantae; phylum Streptophyta; class Magnoliopsida; order Poales; family Poaceae; genus Lolium; species Lolium rigidum. The sequence goes on along the minus strand of NC_061513.1, from coordinate 171,088,930 downwards.
GCATGGTACATCAACTTCAACAGCTGTACAAAATAGATGCGCACAGAAAAATTAGTTAGGTAATATAGTTGTGGATGCAGTAGTTGAAAATCTAAAGGGTTTAGTTACAAAGAAGTAATCAAGTAACATCCATGATCCTTGTCAATTCTTGAGCTATCATATAAAACAATACCCCGCTTATACAGTATGAAGGATATCATCAAATTTTAAATGTTAAAAGCAATGTTAGCACAGATGGGGAGGGGGTAGGGGAGACCTTATACATATGAAAAACGTGTTCTCACTTTCCAGTGGTTGGCTGAGATGCATTGTAATGCAGCTAACAAGAGATGCAAATACTCTATCTACATTGCCCTCATATTCCAAACTACTGGAAGCAGAAAACGAAACAAAAGCAGGGAAAAACGCTTGTTTACTGAAGGACAACTCACATGAAAGTACATGAATGTCTGAATTATGTTGCGTTTCGACCTGCATGAGAAAGAACACATGGCATTTGATGTAAGTAATTACCAAAACCTTCGCTAAATAATTTACCAAGAAGTGAACGGTTGAACATACGAGAAAAGTGATACAATCATAAGAAAGCCCAGGGCAATTTCAGCATTTGAACAAAGGATGCTAACTGTGGTGTTGTTTGTCTCCACCCACAAACAAGGCTCCTCCAGGTATCTCCTAAACAAGAGATAAACACGAAATCAGTAACCACAGGCTTTGATAAAAGCTGTATACTGAGTTTGCACGAATCAGTGACTAACCTATAGAAAGAGGAGCGTGCGAAATTACGCCTCAGGAATCTAGCAACATGATCAAGTGCCCAGCAAAGCACTGGCAGTAGAGCAACTGAATAAAGAAAAAAATGAAACTGCTAAGGCCAGAACAGAGATTCGACTCACAAATCTGAAGTAGTGGAAAAAGGAAGTGAAGCCTACTCTTAAAGTGTACATTAGATGTGAACATCATAAGAGAAAACATCAAATGAACAAAGTCCTTGGCTACAATTATAGACTGCAACCAAGGCTGAATGGCAGGCATGTTCCATGCTCTTGGTTTCTACAGGCAGAAGGGAGTGGGGGGATCAGGATTGAGAAATAAAGGAAATTGACACAAACAAAACTTTAAAAAAAAGGTACTGTACTTCATATATTCATTCGATAAGCAGGAATTTACCCCATAAGTGCAGTATAAAGAATATGCCGACGAGCATATGGTTCCTAGCAATGAAAGTCTATATGCTTTGCTTGCGATATCTTTCGGTAGAATTGGAAGTATTCCAAGACTAGAAACAACCAATACCTGCAAAACCGCATGTCACAAACAATATTACACTATGAAATGTAACAATATAAATTAAGAAAAAATGATGATGAAACTGGAGTTAGGGGACTGAGAAAGTGATGACCATGGCATTTGTTTTTCCTGCTGAACTACGGTTCTGACCTACACTGGGCATATATGCTATCAGTGGTTCACACAAATGAGAAACAAGAGACCAGGGCCTAAGAACAAACGTTGTGATCGCGAAAGAAGTGATGTATCTTAAGGGAATGGAACACTAGACCATAATGAACAAGAATATGCTCACTGCGAGTAGATTATTAATATGATTTTCTATGTTGAAGGAGACAAGGTAGCTATCCATACCCAAGCATTGATAGAGAAATGTATAGTTCTTCCATCAAACCGTAGAGAGCTTCCTGTCCTTTCTGCTGGCGGTGGTTGGGATGCACTAGATCCTACATATAGGAGCAAAATATAGCTATGACTGATGTGGCAATGAGAGAAAACATAGTGACAATTATTTTCCAGCTAGTTCAAATTTCCATTACAGAAGTAATCTATTAAGCACTAGAATTCTTTTTGTTTTTGCAGAAAAGGGACCACCAAGTTTTCTGAACCCTGGTAAAGCCACGAGCCGTATGAGAGCATGCAAATTACAGTGCTAAGAACACAGAATAAGTAATAATATAAATGGTAAGGAGTAATTCCTAGAGTGCCTTTAGCCAAGAATCTTGCCACTTCCTCCAGATGAAAAATAATAAGCACCAGAATTCACTGTACCCGAGTCACGAGCTCTAACATTCTCACTGGATGGCGTAGATGAAGAACTGGTTGCTGATTTGTTAGATGGAGTAGAACTTGTGGAAGACATTGGTTCAACCACCAAATCAGGATCCTGAGGGTTAAAGAAGTGAAGTGATGCTCAGTACTTTAACTTGGGTAGGCTTGAGAAGGATCAGTTACAATCAGCAAAAAATTGTAAGATGAATAAGCAACACTATAATTACGCTATCCAGAAGTAGATAGATGCAGTATGGTAAATGAACATACTAACGGACGAAATGGAGAACAACTATCAAATAATAGGCATTAAATAATTGGATCGTAACCAAAGAAAAGCCACTTTTCATAACCAACATGACTCGTGAGTACTAAGGCCTTCTTTACAGAAAAAAACTATTGACATATCAAGATGGCAATGCTAGTATGCAGCAGCCAGAGGTTGAACATGTCATGCTTCCGGAAAGGAAAAGGTAAGTTGAACATGTAAGATGGATAAGGAATAAATCTTTAGTGAAAGTAAAACCAGCTTTCAGCTCTTTGACACCCAAATTGCACAACCGCAAAATGGGCATGTTTCATTGAGAAGAAAGTGAAAGCTACATCACCCAGTACTTCCAGACAATTTACCAATCCCAGTTCTTGTGTTTCAGCTGACATCCTATGACACTCAATTAAAACGGAATATATATAATCAAGCAATATGCTCAAGACTAGCACTGGGCTATTGGCAATACAAAGATATCTACCCTGTTGAAAGAATAAGGCAAAGCTCTGGATGCACATCCTAGTCCTAGAGGTAATGACCATATATGACTCTTACTTATTTCATCAACATAAAAATACAAATGACAGGTAACTTAAATCTTGAGCTCTCAAACTTATTAACCTGCCCAGCGACCATTGATAAAGAAGATCGAGATCTTACTCCACAGCAAAAGGCATTAACATGGGCGTCTTGATGTTTGAGCTACATTAAGCGGTAATGCGGTATCGCTCGGATGAAACACTCTGGGTTCATCATCAGCAATGCAATACAACAAATATAGGCAGACCGAATTTGTAAATGCGGAATAGTAGAACTCAAAATGTTGGCAAACTGCACGGAACCAAGGACAAAACGTGGCACGATGGTTCAGATATCATGCAACCCCATAGAAACCAATTTGGTATTATGGCGCTAGCGTTACAACGCTGCAATCTGGTAGTACTATCTCAGGCTGCCAATTGGACACTTGGTGCATCAGATTTCAAGCCATCGAACCACTTCCAACGGATAATTCTCCCGACACCAGCACACAGGGAGCGAAGTCAAACAGATCGTACTAGCAGCTACGCGAAACGGGAGGAGACATCCACCCATTCGAAGTGGTCCGCGTCTGGGGGGAGGGCTTACGATGTATCGCTGGTAGAACTTGCGCTTGAAGTGGTCGACGACGTCGGCGCGGGAGGCGAGGTGGGGCGGCACGAGGACGTTGGACCAGTACCCCGCCCACCGCGCGTCGTTCTCGTAGTCGTACGCCCCCGCCGCGATCCGCTTCAGCCGCTGCGGGTCCCCGCCGCCGCCGGTGCTCGCGTCCCCGTCCCCCATCGCCGCGCGCGCGGGATCCTCCTGCCTGCCTCGCCTACCGTGGGGTTTGGGTTCTTCTGGCTGGAGACTCGCGATCCGGGACGGTGAGAGATGCCGGCACAAAATTTCTGTTGGTGCGACCAAATGCGATGCGAGAGATGATTTTTTTCTTTTCGTCTGAATGCACGGTGGGGCCCGAACATTGTTGGCAGTTGGGATCTGGGAATATCCTAGAGCCTACAAGCGTGAAGCGCTGGCCTAAAGCATGATCAGTTTCCTTTTTCCGAAAAGGGGATATTTTAAACCAAAAAAAGGCATCACAGTCAAGAATTCGGTAAAATTTGCAAACATACGGCAAACTTTGGTGCACGCTAAGCCTAAGCGTCAGCGAACCGACTGATATGGGGAGTATCGGACTTACAAACCGTCTGATATGCTTTATAGCTCACGTTATGCAACATTTTTCAAAACGTAACATCCTGTTTAAATATGTTATTCCGCGAATCTATATAAATGTGGAAAAAGTTTGCAACATTTCAAACATGTTGTTATAACATAAAAACGTATACAACAAATCAACATTTGGTTGCAACAAAACATAAAAGATGTTTTAACTTTTCCAAAAAAACAACAACACATCAAGCATATTTGTCCCACGCATCCAAAATCAAGAGAAGCATTGGGAAATCCCTTTGTAGCATATGGTAGAAAATCATTGCACCATTATACTTGTGGATACACAAACAAAAACAATAGTCGTATGTAGCATTTTGAAACACCACCTGCAACATCGATAGTTCCACCAAAACCCTAACCTCATTATGGATGAACAACAGTAGCCGATTCGAGCTCACCGACCACCAACCCGCCATGTTGGACACCTGTTGGAGCTAGATCAGTTGACCACTCGGACCAAACCTGTCGACCCCTCAAGTTGGAGCGGCCGTTGGCAAAGACTGTCGTTGCTTCGAGCTAGGTAGTCACGAAGTGTAGTTCGCCAAAGCCCCAAGTTGGGTGACACACGGAGGAAATCAAGGAAGGGGAGGGTATGGATGCACTCGCCAGAGCATAGGAGGAAGGCACCCCTCCCCGGAGCAGGTGGATGCGGGGGGACACGCCGAAAGGGGTGTGAGACGCACGAGGCATGGTCTCGGTGGGAGAGATAGAGGAGGGAGAGGCGCACCCCACTCACCAAAGTGGACAACACAAGGGAACACGTTGGCCCAGAGAAATAGAGAGCGAGATAGAAACACACGAGGTAGGGGTTGCAAGGGAGAGATACATAAGAGAGACAAAGGGGGATGCATCATCTAATTGAATTAAAGCGTGTCCGAGACATTAGCGCTTGAATGATTTGTAACTTAGTGGCACCTCCTTAGAAGACGAGGAGGTACATATTTATGTGTATGGAGCTTTAGCTCCCCGTCCCGAGAGCATATTCTCGTGAATGAATAGTAATTTTAAAATAAATAAAATATAAATTAAAAAAATGCTTTCGTTACTGTGTTCCTTCTCGTGCAAATTTGCATGCAAAATTTAACATGTACGTTTTTAAAATTAAAACAGAAAATTCAATGTTCTAAACAAACAACAAATTTGGCACTCAACTTGTCTATTTTTCATAGGTCATAATATTTGAGTTTTCTTCATAAGAGTTTATACATGTACGTTTTTTATTTCATAATTTCTTTGGCGTTCATAGAATGATTTCTTGCATGCATAATCATATGCTCTTGGAAGTCGTGTTGTATATTCACATCTTCATCTACTAAGCTACAAAATACTACTCCATAAACATAACATCACAACATACACCATAGTGCAACAACACACATCCTTGTTAAGAAAAATGTCACAATTAAGGTTTTTCAAAATAATCCAGCTACTATCTTCTTGATTCCTCTGACATCAAATACAAAGGAATTGAATTTGGAAGTAAGGAACAAACTGAATAAAATATATGGGGATACACACATAAACATATTACTGAAGGAATTTGGTGCCCAAGAGGCATAATAAAGGAATATTTATTATCACCAATCCATGTTGTAAGGGTACATTGCCCCTAAGTGTGTTTTTGGTAATTAATGACAATCCTCTATGGACTAATATTTTAATTATGTTTATATGAAGGAATATTGCATAGGTATTTTTTGAAGTCCATATGTTGGATTCAAGTGTGGATGCCATAAATATAATGTTATACATTTGATATTGGTATCAAGATCATCGATTGGAAGAGAAGAATATGATATGATCAATAAGAATAAATGAATATGGAGTTCTTGTGTGGAACTCAAGTTAACCATGCTCTAGCTTATGTGTTAAGCAATGAATGGTCAAGATATTATGATAGAGCATGAAGAGATACAAGGTTGACCAAGACTAAGAGTGAAGATTGAATTCAAGTTGGTCAACACATGAAGCATAAAGAGTGTACCACATGTGATCTTGTGGTGTGGTAAGTGATGTCTACTCACGCTTCTTTTCCTGTAGACAGTGTTGGGCCTCCAAGAGCAGAGGTTTGTAGAACAGCAGCAAGTTTTCCCTTAAGTGAATCACCCAAGGTTTATCGAACTCAGGGAGGAAGAGGTCAAAGATATCCCTCTCAAGCAACCCCTGCAATCACGATACAAGAAGTCTCTTGTGTCCCCAACACACCTAATACACTTGTCGGATGTATAGGTGCACTAGTTCGGCGAAGAGATAGTGAAATACAAGTGGTATGAATGAATATGAGCAGTAGTAACGGCGCCAGAAAATAGCTTGCTGGCGTGCAGTTGATGGTAGTAGTATTGCAGGAAGTAAAGATGCAGTAAAACAGTAAATAAACGATGATTGCAGTATTTCGAAACAAGGCCTAGGGATCATACTTTCACTAGTGGACACTCTCAATATTTATCACATAATAAAACCAGTTTACACTCTCTTGTTGGATGATGAACACCATTAATTGTGTAGGGCTACAAGAGCACCTCAATGCCGGAGTTAACAAGCTCCACAACATTCGATGTTCATATTTAAATAACCTTAGAGTGCATGATAGACCAACGCAAGTATACCGAGTACTAACATAGCATGCACACTGTCACCATCAAGCTATGACAGGGGGAATAGATCACATCAATACCATCATAGTAATAGTTAACTTCATAATCTGCAAGAGATCACAATCATAAACTACGCCAAGTACTACATGATGCACACACTGTTACTATTACATCATGGAGGAGGAATAGACTACTTTAATAACATCACTAGAGTAGCACATAGATTAATAGTGATATAAAGCACATTGCAATCATAAAGGAATATAAATAAGCACTTCACTATGCTATTCTGAATTACTCTTTGGCAAGATAACGAACACTAATTCATCATGTAGGCAAACTTTAAAGATGTATTCCCAAGTACTAATAAACACCCCACGCTGTCACTGTGAGCATTCATAGGAGGTACTAACACACCACAATTTCATAGAGACATCCAACTCAAATCATAACTCGGTGAACAAGTATTCTGTGAAATATAGCCTAAGAGACCCACACGGTGCACACACTGTCACCTTTACACACGTGGGACAAGGAGTCTCCGGAGATCAGATAAGTAAAATCCACTTGAATAGCATAACGACATCTAGATTACAAGCTCATCATATGGATCTCAATCATGTAAAGCAGCTCATGAGATCATTGTATTGAAGTACGTGGGAGAGAGAGATGAACCACATAGCTACCGGTATAGCCCTTAGCCTCGGGGGAGAACTACTCCCTCCTCATGGGAGACAGCAGCGGTGATGAAGATGGCGGTGGTGTCGATGGAGATGCCTTCTGGGGCACTTCCCCGTCCCGGCGGCGTGCCGGAACAGAGACTCCTGTCCCCCAGATCTTGGCTTCGCGATGGCGGCGGCTCTGGAAGGTTTCTCGTACCGTGGATTTTCCGTATCAAAGATTTAGGTCAGGGAGCTTTAAATAGGCGAAGAGGCGGAGTCGGAAGGGTTACGGGGGCGCCACACAATAGGAGGGCGCCCCCCCTTGGGCCGCGCCAGCCCCATGTGTGGGCCCCCTGTGGCTCTCCTCTGGTGGCTCTCGGGTGTTCTGGAAGCTTCGTGGATTTCTAAGATGCTGGGCGTTGATTTCGTCCAATTCCGAGAATATTTTCTTACTAGGATTTCTGAAACCAAAAACAGCAGAAAACAGTAGATGACACTCCTCCCAACCTTTGCTTTCTCAAGCCATGGCTAACCGAATCCTCGGGTGCCTTCCAACAATCACATACCATGAAGGAGTGTCTATTTGCAAAATTAAGTTGCTTACTGATAGATCAGGGCAAAACATGTGAAGAGAATTATTAATGCAAGTTAATTAATTGGGGCTGGGAACCCCATTGCCAGCTCTTTTTGCAAAATTATTGGATAAGCGGATGAGCCACTAGTCCATTGTGAAAGTCTGTCAAAAGTAAATGACAAGATCGAAAGATGAAACACCACATACTTCCTCATGAGCTATAAAACATTGACACAAATAAGAGATAATAGCTTTTGAATTGTTTAAAGGTAGCACATGAAGTATTTGCTTGGAATGGCAGAGAAATACCACATAGTAGGTAGGTATGGTGGACACAAATGGCATAGTGTTTTGGCTCAAGGATTTGGATGCACGAGAAGTATTCCCTCTCAGTACAAGGCTTAGGCTAGCAAGGTTGTTTGAAGCAAACTCAAGTATAAAACGGTGCAGCAAGACTCACATATGAACATATTGTAAGCATTATAAGACTTTACATCGTCTTCCTTGTTGTTCAAACACCTTAACCAGAAAATATCTAGACTCTAGAGATCAATCATGCAGACCAAATTTTAACTAGCTCTATGTAGTTCTTCATTAATGGGTACAAAGTACATGATGCAAGAGCTTAGACATGATCTATATGAGCACAACAATTGCCAATTATCAAATTATTCACGACATTATACCAATTACCACATGCAGCATTTTCTGTTTCCAACCATATAACAATTAAAGAAGCAGTTTCAACCTTCGCCATGAACATTAAGAATAAAGCTAAGAACACATGTGTTCATATGCAACAGCGGAGCGTGTCTCTCTCCCACACAAGCATGAATTATTCAGAGAATGAAAATAACAAAACAAAAATAAAAGCACACAGACGCTCCAAGTAAAGCACATAAGATGTGACGGAATAAAAATATAGTTTCAATAGAGGTGACCTGATAAGTTGTCGATGAAGAAGGGGATGCCTTGGGCATCCCCAAGCTTAGATGCTTGAGTCTTCTTGAAATATGCAGGGATGAACCACGGGGGCATCCCCAAGCTTAGACTTTTCACTCTTCTTGATCATATTGTATCATCCTCCTCTCTTGACCCTTGAAAACTTCCTCCACACCAAACTCAAAACAAACTCATTAGGGGTTAGTGCATAATCAAAAAATCACATGTTCAGAGGTGACACAATCATTCTTAACACTTCTGGACATTGCCCAAAGCTACTGAAAGTTAATGGAACAAAGAAATCCATCAAACATAGCAAAAGAAGCAATGCGAAATAAAAGGCAGAATCTGTCAAAACAGAACAGTCCGTAAAGACGGATTTTTTAGAGGCACCAAACTTGCTTAGATGAAAATGCTCAAATTGAATGAAAGTTGCGTACATATCTGAGGATCACTCACGTAAATTGGCAGATTTTTCTGAGTAACCACAGAGAACCCTGCCCAAATTCGTGACAACAAGAAATCTGTTTCTGCGCAGTAATCCAAATCTAGTATGAACCTTACTGTCAAAGACTTTACTTGGCACAACAATGCAATAAAATAAAGATAAGGAGATGTTGCTACAGTAGTAACAACTTCCAAGACACAACAAAATAGTAGCAAAATAAAAACATGGGTTATCTCCCAAGAAGTGCTTTCTTTATAGCCATTAAGATGGGCTCAGCAGTTTTAATGATGCACTCACAAGAAATAAGAGTTGAAGCAAAAGAGAGCATCAAGAAGCATATATGAAACACTTTTAAGTCTAACCCACTTCCTATGAAAAGGAATCTTGTATATAAACAAATTCATGAAGCATAATGCAACAAGCATAGAAAGATAAAACAAGTGTAACTTCAAAAATTTCAGCATATAGAGAGGTGTTTTAGTAACATGAAAATTTCTACAACCATATTTTCCTCTCTCATAATGATTTTCAATAGCATCATGAGCAAACTCAACAATATAACTATCCAATGAAACATTCTTATCATGAGTCTCATGCATAAAATTATTACTACTCCCAACATAAGCATAGTCATTCTTATTAATTGTAGTGGGAGCAAATTCAACAAAGTAGCTATCATCAAATATAGGAGGCATATTGTAATCATAATTAAATTTATCCTCCATAGTAGGCGGCACCAGAAGACCACTATCATTATAATCATCATAAATAGGAGGCAAAGTATCATCAAAGAAAATTTTCTCCTCAATGCTTGGGGGACTAAAAATATCATGCTCATCAAAACCAGCTTCCCCAAGCTTAGAACTTTCTATATCATTATCAACAATGGTGTTCAAAGCGTTCATACTAATATTACTACTAGCATGCAAATAAGGTTCCATAGGTTTTTTAATTTTCGCATCAAACCATTCATGTCTTGACTCAGGAAATAGTTTAAAAAGCTCACAGATGTTTTCCATTATGCCTTACTAGTGTTTAACCAGAAACAAAAAGATGCAATTGCAGGATCTAAAGGAAATAGCTTTGAGCACTCACACACCGGCAACAAGACTAGGAAATAGCTTAGTAGTCGGAGGATGTGAATACCTTTTACCTTACCTCCCAGCAACGGCGCCGTAAAATAGCTTGATGTCTACTCACGCTTCTTTTCCCCGTAGACGGTGTTGGGCCTCCAAGAGCAGAGGTTTGTAGAACTGCAGCAAGTTTTCCCTTAAGTGAATCACCCAAGGTTTATCGAACTCGGGGAGGAAGAGGTCAAAGATATCCCTCTCAAGCAACCCCGCAATCACGATACAAGAAGTCTCTTGTGTCCCCAACACACCTAATACACTTGTCGGATGTATAGGTGCACTAGTTCGGCGAAGAGATAGTGAAATACAAGTGGTATGAATGAATATGAGCAGTAGTAACGGCGCCGTAAAATAGCTTGTCAGGCGTGCGCTTGATGGTAGTAATATTGCAGGAAGTAAAGATGCAGTGAAACGATGAAATAAACGATGATTGCAATATTTGGAAACAAGGCCTAGGGATCATACTTTCACTAGTGGACACTCTCAACATTTATCACATAATAAAACCACTCTACACTCTCTTGTTGGATGATGAACACCATTAATTGTGTAGGGCTACAAGAGCACCTCAATGCCGGAGTTAACAAGCTCCACAACATTCGATGTTCATATTTAAATAACCTTAGAGTGCATGATAGACCAACGCAATTATACCGAGTACTAACATAGCATGCACACTCGTCACCATCAAGCTATGAAAGGGGGAATAGATCACATCAATACCATCATAGTAATAGTTAACTTCATAATCTACAAGAGATCACAATCATAAACTACGCCAAGTACTACATGATGCACACACTATCACCATTACATCATGGAGGAGGAATAGACTACTTTAATAACATCACTAGAGTAGCACATAGATTAATAGTGATATAAAGCACATTGCAATCATAAAGGAATATAAATAAGCACTTCACTATGCTATTCTGAATTACTCTTTGGCAAGATAACGAACACTAATTCATCATGTAGGCAAACCTTAAAGATGTATTCCCAAGTACTAATAAACACCCCACGTTGTCACCGTGAGCATTCATAGGAGGTACTAACACACCACAATTTCATAGAGACATCCAACTCAAATCATAACTCGATGAACAAGTATTCTGTGAAATATAGCCTAAGAGACCCACACGAAGGCACACACTCGTCACCTTTACACACGTGGGACAAGGAGTCTCCGGAGATCACATAAGTAAAATTCACTTGAATAGCATAACGACATCTAGATTACAAGCTCATCATATGGATCTCAATCATGTAAAGCAGCTCATGAGATCATTGTATTGAAGTACATGGGAGAGAGAGATGAACCACATAGCTACCTGATACGTCTCAAACGTATCTATAATTTCTTATGTTCCATGCTACTTTTATGATGATACTCACATGTTTTATACACATTATATGTCATATTTATGCGTTTTCCGGAACTAACCTATTAACGAGATGCCGAAGGGCCACTTGCTATTTTCTGCTGTTTTTGGTTTCAGAAATCCTAGTAAGGAAATATTCTCGGAATCGGACGAAATCAACGCCCGAGCATCTTAGAATTCCACGAAGCTTCCGGAACACCCGAGAGCAACCGGAGGGGGCCACGGGGCCACCCGGACGACAGGGCGGCGCGGCCCAAGGGGGCGCCCCCCTATTGTGTGGTGCCCCCGTCAGCCTTCCGACTCCGCCTCTTCGCCTATTTAAAGGTCCCTGACCTAAATCTTCGATACGGAAAAGCCACGGTACGAGAAACCTTCCAGAGCCGCCGCCATCGCGAAGCCAAGATCTGGGGGACAGGAGTCTCTGTTCCGGCACGCCGCCGGGACGGGGAAGTGCCCCGGAAGGCATCTCCATCGACACCACCGCCATCTTCATCACCGCTGCTGTCTCCCATGAGGAGGGAGTAGTTCTCCATCGAGGCTAAGGGCTGTACCGGTAGCTATGTGGTTAATCTCTCTCCTATGTACTTCAATACAATGATCTCATGAGCTGCCTTACATGATTGAGATTCATATGAGCTTTGTATCACTATTCATCTATGTGTTACTCCGGTGATGTTATTAAAGTAGTCTATTCCTCCTCCATGGTGTAATGGTGACAGTGTGTGCATCATGAAGTACTTGGCGTAGGTTATGATTGTAATCTCTTGTAGATTATGAAGTTAATTATTGCTATGATAGTATTGATGTGATCTATTCCTCCTTCATAGTGTGATGGTGACAGTGTGCATGCTATGTTAGTACTTGGTGTAATTGCAATGATCTATCATGCACTCTAAGGTTATTTAAATATGAACATCGAATGTTGTGGAGCTTGTTAACTCCGGCATTGAGGTGCTCTCGTAGCCCTACGCAATTAGTGGTGTTCATCATCCAACAAGAGAGTGTAGAGTGGTTTTATTATGTGATCAATGTTGAGAGTGTCCACTAGTGAAAGTATGATCCCTAGGCCTTGTTTCTAAGCATCGAAACTCCGTTTATTTACTATTATGTTGCATGTTTACTCGCTGCCATATTTTATTCAGACTGCTATTACAACTCATATCCATCCATATTACTTGTATTTCACTATCTCTTCGCCGAACTAGTGCACCTATACATCTGACAAGTGTATTAGGTGTGTTGGGGACACAAGAGACTTCTTGTATCGTGATTGCGGTGGTTGCTTGAGAGGGATATCTTTGACCTCTTCCTCCCCGAGTTCGATAAACCTTGGGTGATCCACTTAAGGGAAACTTGCTCGCTGTTCTACAAACCTCTCGCTCTTGGAGGCCCAACACTGTCTACAAGAATAGAAGCACCCGTAGACATCAAGCAACTTTTCCGGCGCCGTTGCCGGGAGGAAAGGTAAAAGGCACTCATACTCCGGTCCCGTGTAACTAAGTACTTTTCTCGGCGCCATTGTGTGTGTGCTCGAAGCTATTTCCTTTAGATCCCGCAATTGCATCTTTTTGTTTCTTGTTAAACACTAGTAAGGCATAATGGAAAACATCTGTGAGCTTTTTGTACTATTTCCTGAGTCAAGACATGAATGGTTTAATGCGAAAATTAAAAAACCTATGGAACCTTATTTGCATGCTGGTAGTAATATTAGTATGAACGCTTTGAACACTGATACGTCTCCGACGTATCGATAATTTCTTATGTTACATACCACATTATTGATGATATCTACATGTTTTATGCATACTTTATGTCATAATTATGCATTTTCCGGCACTAACCTATTAACGAGATGCCGAAGAGCCAGTTGCTGTTTTCTGCTGTTTTTGTTTCAGAAATCCTAGTAAGGAAATATTCTCGGAATTGGACGAAAACAACGCCCAGGGGCCTATTTTTACACGAAGCTTCTAGAAGATCGGAGGACTTACGAAGTGGGGCCACGAGGCGCCGCCACAGCAGGGCGGCGCGGCCTGGGCCTTGGCCGCGCGGCCCTGGCGTGTGGGGCCCTCGTGTGGCCCCCTGACCTGCCCTTCCGCCTACATATAGTCTTTGTCGCGAAACCCCCGCATCGAGAGCCACGATACGGAAAACCTTCCGGAGACGCCGCCGCCGCCAATCCCATCTCGGGGATTCAGGAGATCGCCTCCGGCACCCTCGCCGGAGAGGCGAATCATCTCCCGGAGGACTCTTCACCGCCATGGTCGCCTCCGGAGTGATGAGTGAGTAGTTCACCCTCGGACTATGGGTCCATAGCAGTAGCTAGATGGTCGTCTTCTCCTTATGTGCTTCATTGTTGGATCTTGTGAGCTGCCTAACATGATCAAGATCATCTATCTGTAATGCTATATGTTGTGTTTGTTGGGATCCGATGGATAGAGAATATTATGTTATGTTGATTATCAATCTATTACCTATGTGTTGTTTATGATGTTGCATGCTCTCCGTTATTAGTAGAGGCTCGGCCAAGTTTTTACTCTTAACTCCAAGAGGGAGTATTTATGCTCGATAGTGGGTTCATGCCTCCATTAAATCTGGGACAATGGACGGAAAGTTCTAAGGTTGTGGATGTGCTGTTGCCACTAGGGATAAAACATTGATGATATGTCCGAGGATGTAGTTATTGATTACATTACGCACCATACTTAATGCAATTGTCTCGTTGTTTGCAACTTAATACCGGAAGGGGTTCGGATGATAACCTCGAAGGTGGACTTTTTAGGCATAGATGCATGTTGGATAGCGGTCTATGTACTT
>NC_061513.1:171062702-171074197 GCF_022539505.1 Lolium rigidum | reverse complement strand
GGGATGCAAGCGTTTGATAGTTCAAGCAGATTGCCAAGAAGTAGTGGATAGAATGAAGAAAGGAGTTGGCTCATCGACCGTGGCACATGCTATATACCAGGACGTCGCAGTTCAAGCCAGATCCTTTGATAAAGTCAATTATGTGTATTGCCCTAGAGAGCTTAATTGTGTTGCTCATATTTTAGTTAGGGAGTCAGGTGTTCAACTTGAAGTTTGGATATATGACCCTCCTAGCTTTATTGTTCAGCAACCGGTAAACCATGTAATGGTTATTTAGTTGATCAATAAAGTGGTCATGATGGCTTTCCCTCAGAAAAAAGTTGTACAGGAGAGGTGTCTAGTTTCCCTAAAAAAAAAGACGTGCTTAGTTAAATGTGTGTCTTGCATAATAAGTAGTAGTGATTAAATAAAAATAGGTTTATTTTGTAAGCATTTTCCCAAGCACCTTGCATGGTACTGGCACATGCTCTAACGTTGTAGCTTTGCACATATAGTTTTTCAACCAACCGTGTTCAAGTTTTCTCAATCCGGTCGACCGCGCACGCCAGACGAGCAAGCAACCCTGAGAAGGAGATCGATCATGATTGTAGTGCATAAAGTTGCGCCGCGATGGTGGAGGGTGTGCACTTGGCACGCCTCGCGAACCATTTCCGTCACAAGCACCCAGACGCTTTGGCGCGGCCACATGGCATGTGATGTCTACCAGTGCACCTTCAACGCCTAGGATGGTGCCGAGCTCACCCACATCCATTGATTCCACGGCAAATGGTGGATCGACATCACCCACGTGGTCCACATGGCACCTAATGAAGCATCGCTAGAGGGGGCTCCACAATGACAATTGTTCTAAGAGGATGGCCTTACAACACCAACTCGCTGACATTCTTGCCATGGGTTTTAGTTCTTGCAGCCTTGGCTACCGCCAGATGGATGTAGCATATAAGGGACAACAACCTTGCATTAGGTTTGGCATGCATGACCCTCTGGATTCTGCATTAGGAGATTCATTATTCATGGATGGTGGATGCACTTACCACCAAACATAGTCTAAACATAGATCAATGTTCATATGTAATTGTTGGGATTCGTAGCATAGAAAAAAAATCATATGCAACAATAAATAAATCATCAAAATCTAATCTAGGAGATGCATGTAACGATGCGGTAGCATGTAACAATGCGATAACTTGATTTGCGTACCGTTCGAAATCGGGTGTGGAAGCTTGACGGTTGGTGTCGATGAAGACGATCACGATCCGTTCAATCATGGCGATCCAACTCGATCAACTCTGTCGCTTGTGCGGCGGCTCCGAGGTGATGCAAACGTACGGCTTGACGACGTCGGCTCCTTCTTGTTCCAGCAAGTTGGAGTAGAGAGATCGCTCCAGCGTCACGACAGCGTCACGACGAACTTGGTGCAAATCCGGCACAGGGCTTCGCCCGGACTATCTTTTTGAAGTTTGCCGAAATTAAGGTTCCGGCGAGATTCCGGCGATTATGCAGACATGACTATGTCCCTAGACAATGGTTAATAGAGAGGAAGAATAAGGATGGAAATCAACAAATGACTCCAAGATCTTGATCCCAAGAGTTCCCCTCACTTAGAGGAGGAATTAATTGGTGGAGGTTGTAGATCTAGATCTCCTCTTTCAAACCCCTAAAGAATATGCAAGAATCATGGGAGGGAAGGGCGAAAAATCAAGCTCAAGATGTTCAAGAATGGTGGTCAAAAACATGCTCAAGAACTCTAAGGAACAATGGGGAATAAGACTCCTTTTATACCCCTTCAAGAAAAATAACCGTTTGAGCTAAAATCAAGCCACCCAGCGCTGAGCCCGGCATGACCGGCTAGGGTACCGACCTACCCGGCATAGGGCCTGATGGGCCGGACTAGGTGACTCGGCAGCAGCACCCGACATGCCGTCCTAGGTGCCGGGCAGCCCGGCAACAGCACCCTGCATGCCGACCCAGTCGCCGAAAATGCGACAACTTTTGCATCTAGACTCCAATTGAGATGAAACCAATTTTATTGGAAAGATAACAACGAATAGAATCCTAGCAAAAACAAGGAAGTATTGAGACTCCCCACGGAATGTTTTTAAATGATTTTAGACAGGAAGCCTCACAACGTTTAGAAACGGTAAAGACGTCCAAACTCGAAATGCAATAGAAAATGCATACGGAATCCATTTTCGATGAACTTGGGCTTGTTGAAAAGCGAGCAACAAGCTCAAGAACCTCACGCAGATAAACATCAAGAAGCATCAAGAATATAGGTATGCAAAGTATGCAAAGGATTGAGCTCCCTAAGACGATGCGATCAAGTTACCCAACCAAAAGCTCCTCTTGATAGTGCGGCTATCTATTCTATAACCCGGTCTCCCAACAACCACCTTGAGACCGGTGAAAGGAAAACCTAGCAAGGTCATACCTTTATCTTGCGCACCCCGCTTAATCTTGATGATAACGCTTCATGCTTCATTCAATCCGGAATGCCCACTTGATCGTTGTTGCTTCATGAAGACTCACAATTGCTCCTCCATACACCACTATGGGATAGCTCCATTGAGGAACATCTTCATATGTCCATTATCACACGGCAAGCTTCAAGCATGATATCTTCGATATGCTCATTGATACGTCTCCGACGTATCGATAATTTCTTATGTTCCATGCCACATTATTGATGATATCTACATGTTTTATACATACTTTATGTCATATTTATGCGTTTTCCGGAACTAACCTATTGACGAGATGCCGAAGGGCCAGCTCTCGTTTTCCGCTGTTTTTGGTTTCGTAAATCCTAGTAAGGAAATATTCTCGAATTGGACGAAATCAACGCCCAGTGGTCCTATTTTTGCACGAAGCTTCCGGAAGACCGAGGGGAGACGAAGTGGGGCCACGGGGCGCCGACACAAGCAAGGCGGCGCGGCCAAGGGGGGGCCGCGCTGCCCTAGTGTGTGGCCCCCCTGTCAGGCCTCCGACTCCGCCCTTCCGCCTACTTAAGGTCTCCGTCGCGAAAACCCTACCACGTTCGACAAAACCAGAGAAAACCTTCCAAAGCCGCCGCCATCGCGAAGCCAAGATCTGGGGGACAGGAATCTCTGTTCCGGCACGCCGCCGGGACGGGGAAGTGCCCCCGGAAGGCTCCTCCATCGACACCACCGCCATCTTCATCAACGCTGCTGTCTCCCATGAGGAGGGAGTAGTTCTCCATCGAGGCTCGGGGCCGTACCGGTAGCTATGTGGTTAATCTCTATCCTATGTGCTTCAATACAATAATCTCATGAGCTTCCTTACATGATTGAGATTCATATGATGATGCTTGTAATCTAGATGTCATTATGCTAGTCAAGTGGGTTTTACTTATGTGATCTCCTGGAGACTCCTTGTCCCACGTGTGTAAAGGTGACAAGGTGTGCACCGTGTGGGTCTCTTAGGCTATATTTCACGTAATACTTATTCACCGTTATGAAGAGCATAGTGAAGTGCTTATTTATATCTCTTTATGATTGCAATGTGTTTTGTATCACAATTTATCTCGTGTGCTACTCTAGTGATGTTATTAAAGTAGTTTATTCCTCCCGCACGGTGTAATGGTGACAAGGTGTGCATCGTGTAGTACTTGGCGTAGGCTATGATTGTGATCTCTTGTAGATTATGAAGTTAACTATTGCTATGATGGTACTCGATGTGACCTATGCCTCCTTTCGTAGTGTGAAGGTGACAAGTGTGCATGCTATGTTAGTACTTGGTTTGGTTATGTTGATCCGTCGTGCACTCTAAGGTTATTTAAATATGAACATCGAATATTGTGGAGCCCGTTAACTCCGGCATTGAGGGTTCGTGTAATCCTACACGCTTAGTGGTGTTCATCATCCAACAAGAGGGTGTAGAGTCTAGCATTTATCTATTTATTCTGTTATGTGATCAATGTTGAGAGTGTCCACTAGTGAAAGTATGATCCCTAGGCCTTGTTCCTAAATATCGCTATCGCTGCTTGTTTACTCGTTTTACCGCATCTTTACTTCCTCGCAATATTACCACCATCAACCACACGCCAGCAAGCACTTTTCTCGGCGCCGTTACTACTCGCTCATATATATTCATACCACTTGTATTTCACTATCTCTTCGCCGAACTAGTGCACCTATTAGGTGTGTTGGGGACACAAGAGACTTCTTGCTTTGTGGTTGCGGGGTTGCATGAGAGGGATATCTTTGACCTCTTCCTCCCCGAGTTCGATAAACCTTGGGTGATCCACTTAAGGGAAACTTCCCGCCGTTCTACAAACCTCTCGCTCTTGGAGGCCCAACACTCGTCTACAAGAATAAAAGCACCCGTAGACATCAAGCACTTTTCTCGGCGCCGTTGCCGGGGAGGAAAGGTAAAAGGCACTCATACTCCGGCCCCGTGTAAAAGTACTTTTCCCGGCGCCATTGTGTGAGTGTTCGAAGCTATTTCCTTTAGATCCCGCAATTGCATCTTTTTGTTTCTTGTTTACACTAGTTTGGCATAATGGACAACAATGAGCTTCTTATTCTATTTCCCGATTTAAGACATGGATGGTTTGATGCCAAAATTAAAAAACCCATGGAACATATTAGTATGAACACTTTGAATACCATTGTTGCTAATGATATAGAAAGTTCTAAGCTTGGGAAGCCGGTTTTGATGAGCATGATATTTTTAGTCCCCCAAGCATTGAGGAGAAAATTTACTTTGATGATACTTTGCCTCCTATTTATGATGATTATAATGATAGTAGTCTTTTAGTACCGCCTCGTTATGGAGGATAAATTTGATTATGATTACAATATGCCTCCTATATTTGATGATGCGAATAATAATGATAGCTACTTTGTTGAATTTGCTCCCACTATTACCAATAAAATTGACTATGCTTATGTGGAGGGTAATGATACTTTTATGCATGTGAATAAAGATGTTTTATGTGATAATTATATTGTTGAGTTTGCTCATGATGCTACTGGATATTATTATGAGAGAGGAAAATATGGTTGTAGAAATTTTCATGTTACTAAAACACCTCTCTATATGCTGAAAATCTTGAAATTGTGCTTGTGTTGCCTTTCTATGCTTGTTGCATTATGCTTCATGAATTTGTTTATTTACAAGATTCCTATGCATAGGAAGCATGTTAGGCTTAAATTTGTTTTGAATTTGCTTTTTGATGCTCTCTTTTGCTTCAACTACTATTTCTTGCGAGTGCATCATTAAAACTGCTGAGCCCATCTTAATGGCTATAAAGAAAGAACTTCTTGGGAGATAACCCATGTGTTTATTTTACTACAGTAATTTTGTTTTTTATTTTGAGTCTTGGAAGTTGTTACTACTGTAGCAACCTCTCCTTATCTTAGTTTTGTTGCATTGTTGTGCCAAGTAAAGTCTTTGATAGTAAGGTTGATACTAGATTTGGATTACTGCGCAGAAACAGATTTCTTTGCTGTCACGAATCTGGGCCTAATTCTCTGTTAGGTAACTCAGAAAATTATGCCAATTTACGTGAGTGATCCTCGGATATGTACGCAACTTTCATTCAATTTGAGAATTTTCATTTGAGCAAGTCCGGTGCCTCAATAAAATTCGTCTTTACTGGACTCGTTCTGTTTTGACAGATTCTGCCTTTTATTTCGCATTGTTTCTTTTGCTATGTTGGATGGATTTCTTTGTTCCATTAACTTCCAAGTAGTTTTGAGCAATGTCCGAAGTGTTAAGAATGATTGTGTCACCTCTGAACATGTGAGTTTTTGATTATGCACTAACCCTCTAATGAGTTTGTTTCGAGTTTGGTGTGGAGGAAGTTTTCAAGGGTCAAGAGAGGAGGATGATATACTATGATCAAGAAGAGTGAAAAGTCTAAGCTTGGGGATGCCCCCGTGGTTCATCCCTGCATATTTCAAGAATACTCAAGCATCTAAGCTTGGGGATTCCCAAGGCATCCCCTTCTTCATCGACAACATTATCAGGTTCCTCCCCTGAAACTATATTTTTATTCCATCACATCTCATGTGCTTTGCTTGGAGCGTCGGGTTGTTTTTGTTTTTTTTGTTTGAATAAAATATGATCCATCACGCTTGTGTGGGATAGAGACACGCTCCGCTGGTTCATATGAACACATGTGTTCTTAGCTCATAATGTTCATGGCGAAGGTTGAACTGCTTCGTTAATTGTTATATGGTTGGAAACGGGAAATGCTACATGTGGTAATTGATAAAATGTCTTGGATAATTTGATACTTGGCTATTGTTGTGCTCATGTTTAAGCTCTTGCATCATATACTTTGCACCCATTAATGAAGAAATACATAGAGCTTGCTAAAATTTGGTTTGCATAATTGGTCTCTCTAAGGTCTAGATAATTTCTAGTAAAGAGTTTGAACAACAAGGAAGACGGTGTAGAGTCTTATAATGTTTACAATATGTCTTTTATGTGAGTTTTGCTGCACCGGTTCATCCTTGTGTTTGTTTCAAATAAACTTTGCTAGCCTAAACCTTGTATCGAGAGGGAATACTTCTCATGCATCCAAAATCCTTGAGCCAACCACTATGCCATTTGTGTCCACCATACCTACCTACTACATGGTATTTCTCCGCCATTCCAAAGTAAATTGCTTGAGTGCTACCTTTAAATAATTCAAAATTTATCACCTCCGATTTGTGTCAATGTTTTATAGCTCATGAGGAAGTATGTGGTGTTTATCTTTCATTCTTGTTGGGCAACTTTCACCAATGGACTAGTGGCTTCATCCGCTTATCCAATAATTTTGCAAAAAGAGCTGGCAATGGGATTCCCAGTCCCAAATTAATTAACCTAAATAGACACTCCTCCATGGTATGTGATTGTTGGACGGCACCCGGGATTCGGTTAGCCATGGCTTGAGAAAGCAAAGGTGGGGAGGAGTGTCATCATAATAAAACTAAAATAAAAAGGCACTCCTTCATGGTATGAGATTGTTGGCAGGCACCCGAGGGTTCGGTTAGCCATGGTTTGTGAAAGAAAGGTTGGAAGGAGTGCCACCCAAAAATAAAAATAATTCATGGGAGTCGCTCTTTGAAGGTTTGTCTGGCAAGGGGGTTAGAGTGCCCACTACCATTCGTTGACAACAACAAACACCTCTCAAAACTTTACTTTTATGCTCTCTTTATGTTTTCAAAACCAAAGCTCTAGCACAAATATAGCAATCAATGCTTCCTCTCGCGAAGGGCCATTCTTTTACCTTTTATGTTGAGTCAGTTCACCTATCTCTCTCCACCTCAAGAAGCAAACACTTGTGTGAACTGTGCATTGATTCCTACATACTTGCATACTGCACTTGTTATATTACTTTACATTGACAATATCCATGAGATATACATGTTATAAGTTGAAAGCAACCGCTGAAACTTAATCTTCCTTTGTGTTGCTTCAATACCTTTACTTTGATTTATTGCTTTATGAGTTAACTCTTATGCAAGACTTATTGATGCTTGTCTTGAAAGTACTATTCATGAAAAGTCTTTGCTTTATGATTCATTTGTTTACTCATGTCATTACCATTGTTTTGATCGCTGCATTCATTACATATGCTTACAATAGTATGATCAAGGTTATGATGGCATGTCACTCCGAAATTATCTTTGTTATCGTTTACCTGCTCGGGACGAGCAGGAACTAAGCTTGGGGATGCTGATACGTCTCCGACGTATCGATAATTTCTTATGTTTCATGCCACATTATTAATGATATCTACATGTTTTATACATACTTTATATCATATTTATGCGTTTTCCGGATCTAACCTATTGACGAGATGCCGAAGGGCCAGTTACTGTTTTCTGCTGTTTTTGGTTTCAGAAATCCTAGTAAGGAAATATTCTCGGAATTGGACGAAATCAACGCCCAGGGTCCTATTTTTGCACGAAGCTTCCAGAAGACCGGAGGGGAGACGAAGTGGGGCCACGGGGCGCCGACACAGTAAGGCGGCGCGGCCAAGGGGGGGCCGCGCCCTAGTGTGTGGCCCCCATGTCAGGCCTCCGACTCCGCCCTTCCACCTACTTAAGGTCTCCGTCGCGAAAACCCTACCACGTTCGACGAAACCAGAGAAAACCTTCCAGAGCCGCCGCCATCGCGAAGCCAAGATCTGGGGGACAGGAATCTCTGTTCCGGCACGCCGCCGGGACGGGGAAGTGCCCCCGAAGGCTCCTCCATCGACACCACCGCCATCTTCATCAACGCTGCTTGTCTCCCATGAGGAGGGAGTAGTTCTCCATCGAGGCTCGGGGCTGTACCGGTAGCTATGTGGTTAATCTCTCTCCTATGTGCTTCAATACAATAATCTCATGAGCTGCCTTACATGATTGAGATTCATATGATGATGCTTGTAATCTAGATGTCATTATGCTAGTCAAATGGGTTTTACTTATGTGATCTCCGGAGACTCCTTGTCCCACGTGTGTAAAGGTGACAAGTGTGTGCACCGTGTGGGTCTCTTAGGCTATATTTCACAGAATACTTATTCACTCGTTATGAAGAGCATAGTGAAGTGCTTATTTATATCTCTTTATGATTGCAATGTGTTTTGTATCACAATTTATCCGTGTGCTACTCTAGTGATGTTATTAAAGTAGTTTATTCCTCCTGCACGGTGTAATGGTGACAGTGTGTGCATCGTGTAGTACTTGGCGTAGGCTATGATTGTGATCTCTTGTAGATTATGAAGTTAACTATTGCTATGATGGTATTGATGTGACCTATGCCTCCTTTCGTAGTGTGAAGGTGACAGTGTGCATGCTATGTTAGTACTTGGTTTGGTTATGTTGATCTGTCGTGCACTCTAAGGTTATTTAAATATGAACATCGAATATTGTGGAGCTTGTTAACTCCGGCATTGAGGGTTCGTGTAATCCTACACAGTTAGTGGTGTTCATCATCCAACAAGAGGGTGTAGAGTCTAGCATTTATCTATTTATTCTGTTATGTGATCAATGTTGAGAGTGTCCACTAGTGAAAGTATGATCCCTAAGCCTTGTTCCTAAATACTACTATCGCTGTGTTTTACTGCATCTTTACTTCCTGCAATATTACCACCATCAACCACACGCCAGCAAGCACTTTTCTGGCGCCGTTACTACTGCTCATATATATTCATACCACCTGTATTTCACTATCTCTTCGCCGAACTAGTGCACCTATTAGGTGTGTTGGGGACACAAGAGATTTCTTGCTTTGTGGTTGTAGGGTTGCATGAGAGGGATATCTTTGACCTCTTCCTCCCTGAGTTCGATAAACCTTGGGTGATCCACTTAAGGGAAACTTGCTGTTGTTCTACAAACCTCTGCTCTTGGAGGCCCAACACTGTCTACAAGAATATAAGCACCCGTAGACATCACTCATCTTGAACTTTCCCTTCTCAACCTTGAGGACATCCAAGCTTGATGCCACTTTCTCATGTGCTATATAAGATCATACTCTTGATGCATGCCCATGGCAAGATACATAACCTACATAGACAACACAAATGCACATATATAGTGGGTTAGCTCATGAAGCATAATTGAAAAGGCTTACTGATACGTCTCAAACGTATCTATAGTTTCTTATGTTCCATGCTTGTTTTATGACAATACCTACATGTTTTGTTCACACTTTATATCGTTTTTATGCGTTTTCCGGAACTAACCTATTGACGAGATGCTGAAGTGCCAGTTCCTTTTTTCTGCTGTTTTTGGTTTCAGAAATCCTAGTAAGGAAATATTCTCGGAATTGGACGAAATCAACGCCCAGCATCTTAGAAATCCACGAAGCTTCCAGAACACCCGAGAGCCACCAGAGGAGAGCCACAGGGGGCCCACACATGGGGCTGGCGCGGCCCAAGGGGGGGCGCGCCCCCCTATTGTGTGGCGGCCCGTCAGCCTTCCGACTCCGCCTCTTCGCCTATTTAAAGCTCCCTGACCTAAATCTTCGATACGGAAAAGCCACGGTACGAGAAACCTTCCAGAGCCGCCGCCATCGCAAAGCCAAGATCTGGGGGACATGAGTCTCTGTTCCGGCACGCCGCCGGGACGGGGAAGTGCCCCCGGAAGGCATCTCCATCGACACCACCGCCATCTTCACCATCGCTGATGTCTCCCATGAGGAGGGAGTAGTTCTCCCCCGAGGCTAAGGACTGTACCGGTAGTGATGTCTACGGGTGCTTCTATTCTTGTAGACAGTGTTGGGCCTCCAAGAGCAGAGGTTTGTAGAACAGCAGCAAGTTTCCCTTAAGTGGATCACCCAAGGTTTATCGAACTCAGGGAGGAAGAGGTCAAAGATATCCCTCTCAAGCAACCCTGCAATCACGATACAAGAAGTCTCTTGTGTCCCCAACACACCTAATGCACTTGTCAGATGTATATGTGCACTAGTTCGGCGAAGAGATAGTGAAATACAAGTAATATGGATGGATATGAGTTGTAATAGCAATCTGAATAAAATATGGCAGCGAGTAAACATGCAACATAACAGTAAATAAACGGAGTTTCGATGCTTAGAAACAAGGCCTAGGGATCATACTTTCACTAGTGGACACTCTCAATATTGATCACATAATAAAACCACTCTACACTCTCTTGTTAGATGATGAACACCACTAATTGCGTAGGGCTACGAGAGCACCTCAATGCCGGAGTTAACAAGCTCCACAACATTCGATGTTCATATTTAAATAACCTTAGAGTGCATGATAGATCATTGCAATTACACCAAGTAGTAACATAGCATGCACACTGTCACCATCACACTATGAAGGAGGAATAGATCACATAAATACTATCATAGCAATAATTAACTTCATAATCTACAAGAGATTACAATCATAACCTACGCCAAGTACTACATGATGCACACACTGTCACCATTACACCATGGAGGAGGAATAGACTACTTTAATAACATCACCAAAGTAACACATAGATGAATAGTGATACAAAGCTCATATGAATCTCAATCATGTAAGGCAGCTCATGAGATCATTGTATTGAAGTACATAGGAGAGAGATTAACCACATAGCTACCTGTACAGCCCTTAGCCTCGATGGAGAACTACTCCCTCCTCATGGGAGACAGCAGCGGTGATGAAGATCGCGGTGGTGTCGATGGAGATGCCTTCCGGGGGCACTTCCCCGTCCCAGCGGCGTGCCGGAACAGAGACTCCTGTCCCCCAGATCTTGGCTTCGCGATGGCGGCGGCTCTGGAAGGTTTCTCATACCGTGGCTTTTCCGTATCGAAGATTTAGGTCAGGGACCTTTAAATAGGCGAAGAGGCGGAGTCGGAAGGCTGACGGGGGCACCACACAATAGGGGGGCGCGCCCCCCCTTGGGCCGCGCCGCCCTGTCGTCTGGTGGCCCTGTGGCCCCCCTCTGGTTGCTCTCGGTGTCTCGGAAGCTTCGTGGAATTCTAAGATGCTGGGCGTTGATTTCGTCCGATTCCAAGAATATTTCCTTACTAGGATT